>NC_056725.1:317345083-317422583 GCF_019279795.1 Protopterus annectens
GGTCATCCTTGCACCTACATTGACAGCATGATACAGGTATTCAGTGGACTTAGTAGTGTCTGTCCATAAAGGGCATGTGTATAAGGCATGGTATTCCCTTTGCGGGTTACATTTGCAGACTCTACAGTTGTTGCAGGCATCCAGTGGGGAACATAGCAAAAGGACCACTGTAAGCAATTATTTGCCTACTGTAGGGATGGAACAGGGTGCCATGTCCTTTTACTTGCTGGATAACACACAGTCAGGAGATGTTACATATCACCGTACTTTATGATGTCAGTGGCACTGTTGTGGTCAATAAGCACGTATTCCACTGCAATCACACCATGGTTACTATTTGTGAGGCAGTATGCAGGGAACTACCAATATAGTGGTTGTTGCCTAGCCAAGTGTGTCTGTGTATGAGACATGGGTGGAGAGTGTTCTTTGAGTAATACAAGGTTTGACTATGTTGTTCACCAATCCATAATGTCACATGTAGGGCTATGGATTGTCTACACCAGCCTTTCTGGTGTTTGCCATCTGTTGTACTTGTAAGTTGGACATTATGACATATAGTAGGTCCTCAATATAATAATTTAGCAAAACCCATCCCACAATGCATCCTGTTATTACACAATCACAGCAATTTCCACACAGGATACTGATGACAGATGCACACACGCACACACACTTGCCAGTACTGAGAATCAGACCCCTACCTAGTTATGCATTGCTACTACAGTGTACTGAATTTCTTGCTTGCACCACAGAGCTTATTAGATGAAGGTTGTCCTAAGGTACTTCTAAGCTGAGGAACATCACCAGCCCTTTTCTAAATACTGGCATTGGGTGATGTAGTTGGTGACAGATCGCAAAAATAATTATTTTACCCTGATTACACATTTACATTTGGCAGGGGTGAGGTTCAAACCTCTATCTAACAATCTTTACAGACCATTATGTTACACACTTACATCATGCACTACTGACCTAGCATAGCTTACGTCTGGCAACATGTACTTGTAAGGTGGATGATATCTGCAGGATTGCTAAAGTCAGGTTCTGAGATGTGTACTGGCTGTAAATGGGGCCAACATTTTTGAGGTACACACACAAACACTTGCCACAGATGAGATTCAAACCCATACCTATGTAGTTACTGCTCCTACACTGTTTCTCATTTATGGCATACACCACTGAGCTTATAGGGCTGGCTTTTGTCCAAAGGGGTATTTCAAGGTGACTGACATCAGCAAGCTTGGTAAAGTAGGGCAATGGGAGGTGTAGTGAATGTGAATGGCCTCAAAATCATTAATCACTACACACACACACACACACACACACACACACACACACACACACACACACACACACACACACACATACAGCTTCACAGTTGCCATGTCTGGGATTAGAACTCCTACCTGACTAATATATTATGCTATAGCATTACACAGTTATTGGACATGCCACTGAACTTATAGGGCTAGTCTTTGTCCAAAAGGGTATTTCAAGGTGACTGACATCAGCAGGCTTGCTAAAGTAGGGCAATGGGCAGTGTACTGACTGTGAATGGCCTCAAAATTGTTAATCTCTACACAAACACAGAGTTTCACAGTTACCATGTCTGGGATTCAAACTCCTACCTAACTTGCATATTACACTATAGCATTACACAGTTATTGCACACACCTCAGAGCTTATAGGGCTAACCTTTGTCCAAAGGGGTATTTCAAGGTGACTGATATCAGCAGGCTTGCTAAAGAAGGGCAATGGGATGTGTAGCAACTGTGAATGGCCTCACAATCATTAATCTGTACACATGCGCGCGCGCACACACACACACACACACACACACACACACACACACACACACACACACACACACACACACACACACACACACACTCACAGAGTTTCACACTTGCCATGCCTGGGATTAGATCTCCTACCTAACTATCATGTTACACTATAGCATTACACAGTTATCTCACATGTGTGTGTGAATGGGCCATAAACTATTCCACTGGGAACACACACACAACACTCAGTCACACACAACTTTACATTTGACAGGACTGGCTATAAAATGCTAGATGAATACTGATTTGAACTATCATGTTACACAGTTATCATAAGCAACACAGACAGTATAGGGCTGAGGGGTACCAAAAGCAAATATCTACAGTGATTGACATTGGCACATCATGTGATATTGGCCAATTGGATGTGTGGTGGGTGGGACAGGACTCATGATGGCAATCTCTTTGTCACTGTCTGCCTCTCTCTTCTCCACATCTCTGTGTGCGTATGTTTGACCTATTATAGTGTTTGGCCTTGGATATGTGTGAGTATTCCTATCCAATGTGCGTGCAAAGCATGAATCGTGTGCAATGTGGTGTGTGTGCACAGACATCTGCGACTGACAGATATGTATAGTCCACTGTTGTCAGACATGGGCTTCATTTCTCTAAGTGTAGGAGCATGTCCAGTATGACCTTCTGTACTGAGTGTGTGAATCCATTCCAGGTAGGCTGTACTCCAGTGCAGGATCTTGTGTTCTACACCTACAGCTAGCAACCTGTTTCTGCAGGATATCTGTAGATAGGTTGACAATATGGAGTCACAATGGGTGGCAGATAGTGGGATACTGTAACTATTGCTGTCTGTGCTGCTTGTGTTACATGGTTGGTGTTAGCAGAGATATTCAGAGTGTTAGCAGAGATATTCAGACATATACTGTTTTACACTGTGATGTATTATGTCATCAACTACTGACAGATATACTTATTTGTTCACAGTAATTTCATGGGAAATACAAGATGAATGAAGCTGTGTCCAGTATTGTGGTCTGCAGCCTATATATTCTTGCACACTCATGCCATTCTGGAGGGGTAGCTGCATACACTTACTGATGGATCTCTGTAAATGGCCCTGCACCTTGGTACTGTAGTGGCTGAGGATCCCCTGCTTGTACATCTATCAAAGTGACAGAATGGCCATATAATGCTGTGGCCATACTTCCCAGCTGTACAGATTCACCCAAGTTATCCAGAGGCAGGGTTCATATATCTGGTCAGTTCCCTTCACATTGTGGTTTACATGCAGGTTTGTAGCCATCCATTACTGGGTTTGCAGCCAGGGGTAGTATGGGCACATATCAGAGTTTCAGACTTCACACACTCCATGGCATCCATGCTTCTACACCCCCTCCACTTTGTTATTCTATCCACTCCCTAACATTATGCGAGTCATATCTGTGAAGTATTCCTATAGTTGTCCCTTCATCCCAGCATTATTTAGGAGGTGGTCCACATTTCATTCAGTAGGACATGGTGGGCATGCTACTGGGATTTTTCAACATGGCCTTGCATTTGTGTTCTGTGGACTGTGTTATGCTGTTATTTGGGACCCCATGAGATAACATACATTGGCAGTATGGGTGAGGCACAGGCCTTTGACAAAGGACTGTGGGGCATTTGGTAGTGATGCAGGCCATCTGTAGCAGGCCAGTGCACTCTGTCACTCCTACAGTCCTAGGCTGCGAGCCACTGGATTCCCCTGGGGTGACAGGGTAAGTGTGCAAGGTGTTAATGGCAATAGTTTCTGTCCATATTAATCCATTGGTCTGGATGCTGGCAGGATGCTGCTTACAGCTAGAGACACATCTGCAAAGGACACATTTTCAGCATGCTACATTCTGTGGGCATTCCCATACAGAAATGGGGGTCATGTTGTACTCATTCCCAACAGCAGGGATATGACCTGTGATAAACCTGTGGATGATGGTGGGGTAAAGTGAGTGCATGTGTGATATGGAGGCTTCTTGCAGCTAACTCACAGATATACCTGGGACATTCCCCTTATGCTGCCTTGAATGGGGACATAGGCATTCTCTCATTACTTCACAACTGTGCCTTTTGTAGTCTGCCAGTGATTGTCCAGACTACATCAGTATTCCATACTACACAGACAACTAATGTGCTGCTAACCTGTATGTACAATTCCAAAGGTGTGTGCAACTGACAGTTACATTTTATGTACTCTGTCTAGGGTACTTCCAACTGTGTACGGTGTGTATGTTTAGGCCCACATTCATGGCATGTCCATCTTTAAGATGGTGACAGATATTGACATCTGAACAATGCGTATGGATGACTGCTGAAATGGGTCTTGCTGAGATGCATTGTGGTTGGCACTGCAGTTGTCAGAACATGGCCCTGTCATCGACAGTAGTGGCCATAGGCCACCGGGACACAACTCTCCATGCCTACATGCTGACCACTTCCACACAATGTACAACACACAACCTAACAATCAGAGCCCTGCATATTGTACACATGCAACAACCTACCCTGTAAATTGTGCGAGCTCAGGTAATCTGTGCTCCACTGTTATTAACTCCACTCATACATGTTACTGCCTTTCTACGTAGGATTGTAGGGGTGGGGGGGGCACACCTGACAACTGTAAACATTTGCTATGACTGTAGTGGTATTTCAGGTAATCTGTTGGCTTCCATTTCATTTTGTATTCTGACCTATCATGCAGACTAGAGGCATATCAGTAGAGTACAGATTTTAGGTTTTATTGACCTACATTTCAGTTTCGGACTTCATATCCTGCAGAACTATCATAAAACTGCCTGACCTGTTGTAGTCTCTCTGTGTAGGTCTGAAGGGGGGGGCTGTTATCCATTGTTGTTATCCATTGCCATTAATTGGAGGCCTTAGTGCAGCCTTTCTTTATGGTCATCTACACCTGTCCTGCTGGCTGAGGCTGTTGTTGTGTATGTGAACCTCACTAACATGCATATGTGTGTCCTATGGACACACATTTGGGCCACCACATGTACTGCAGTGGTATTTGTCATCTTGTCTAGTACTGTCTACTTTGTTGACACCAGTATTTGTTATGGATTCCATGTTGCCCATATAGGTCTCCACTATCTGCTGCCATCTCATTTAGCCAAACGATTCCCTTGCATGCTCACATCCATACCATAGGTACAACTAGCAGAACATACTACTCCATTCAGCAATTGATAGGAAGAGTGAGCTACTTGTGTCTGTGCCAGTATTGAGAATGGTGCTGGAGGGCTGACTATGTCAGATGCACATAGTACACTCACTATACATGGTAAAGCAAAGGTAGTGTCATGTTTGGCATCCCTTGTGATAGCTTCCAGGGCTGCTAGCACACACATTCATTATAATGCCCTGGGCATCGCACATGACCTGGCAGTTGATGGAGGGGAAGCACTTGCAGTTTGCTTAGATGCTACCCCACTCAACAGGTGGTGCTTTGATGTGTATGTGTGTGCAGTCTGTAGCACCCACTACCTCAGGGTATTCTGCGATTTGGTGAAAGAGACAACTATTACTAGTCAACGCCTCATGAGTGTTAAGGAAAAACATATTTGCTCACTGGCATGTGCTGACATGGAATCCAGGAACAGGTGGAGTACCCTGGATGCTGATGAATATGAAATCCCCATTATATCCCCAGTTGGCCTTTGGAAGGTTCCTGTGGCTGGTATTCTTAAGCCTACACATACCTTGGTATCCACTGGGATGGGTTCCCCTCTGTTGGTTCTGTGTGAGAGGCCTGGCAGGCACAGCTCAAAAATTTGCTGTAGGATGTCCTTGTCCACCCTATAGCTCTCCACTCTCTCCAGCTCATGTAGCCCTTGGTAGGTTACCCTGGGTCTGTACAATCTTCTCCTTCTCCTCAATGTGAGATGGTCATTAGCATTCTCATCCTCACCAGCCTCAGCCTCTTCCACATATTGATGTATGAGAGCAACAGTAGCCCCTATCATTTTGTTAGTTTTGTCTGGTAAAATTTCCCCATCTGTGTACACCAGTGATGTAGAGTTTGTGGGAAAAAACAGACTGAAAGGTGTTTGCATAGTTTATAGTAGTGTGCTAGGCTGTTCCATGTGTAATTGGCTGATTCTAATACATTTCACCTGCCAGCTATGCTTGTTCTCCTTGATTGCCTTCCTATTGCTGTTTTCCCTTCCCATTGCCTTCCTGCTTAAGCCCCAAGGTGCACCATGCATACCCTGTGATCAGATGTGAACACAGCTGCAATTTCCTGTTTTTTTTTGTTTGTTTGTTTAAAATCCGGTGCGCGGAATGCACACCACTTTAGGCATTGTAAACACTGCTAGGCAGCCTCAGACACACCCTCTTCATTAGCTGTGTTTAGCTAAGGGCAAACCCGAGCCACAGAGCTCCAATAATCCTACAGCATGCATGACACTCCCCCTTATGAGGTCATCTACCTCTTAGGCCTGCACCATGGTGTTGCTGCACTTACACGGTTGGGTGCTAACTAACACTGAGGGGAAATCTGCGATTCAGTATCAATCCCCTCATACCTCAGGGTATTCTGCTATTTGGTGGAAGAGACAACTATTACTAGTCAACGCCTCATGGGTGTTGAGGAAATATATGTGCTCACTGGCATGTGCTGACTTGGAATCCAGGAACTGGTGGAGTACCCTGGATGCTGATGAATGTGAAATCCCCAAGATATCCCCAGTTGGCCTTTGGAAGGTATCTGTGGCTGGTATTCTTAAGACTACACAACCCAGACAGGAAGAAATAGATACATTTTGGAGAAATATCTATGAAGTTTCTGCGGAACATAGCAAAGATGCTAATGGACAGATGAAGTAAAAAAAAGGAATAAGTTCAAATGTACAGGATATAAAATGGGATGAAGTAACAGAGAGATTGAAACAAAGTTAAGAAAAGCCTCTAATTGGAAAACCCCAGGCCCAGATGCAGTACCTAATGTCTGGCTGAAAGTATTAACATCTTTGCACAAAGATTTAGCCATGAGTAAAAACTATTTATGTGTGCACCCTAAACAGACCCCAGCATGGCTAACAACAGGAAAAACAATGTTCCTACTTAAGAGTGAACCTGCAAGCTACCCTAAAAATTATAGACCGATAACTTGCCTTAAAATGATGCATAAATTATACACCAGAATTGATGCCGACAGAGTTTACAGTCATTTAGAAGAAAAACACAATTAAGGTAATAGAACAAAAGGGTAATAAAAGAAAGTCATATGGAACAAACACGCAACCTAACAATCAGAGCCCTGCATATTGTACACATGCAACAACCTACCCTGTAAATTGTGGCAGCTCAGATAATCTGTGCTCCATTGTTATTAACCCCACTCATACATGTTACTGCCTTTCTACGTAGGATTGTGGGGGTGGGGGGGCACACCTGACAACTGTAAACATTTGCTATGACTGTAGTGGTATTTCAGGTAATCTGTTGGCTTCCATTTCGTTTTGTATTCTGACCTATCATGCAGACTAGAGGCATATCAGTAGAGTACAGAGTTTAGGTTTTATTGACCTACATTTCAGTTTCAGACTTCATATCCTGCAGAACTATCATAAAACTGCCTGTCCTGTTGTAGTCTTTCTGTGTAGGTCTGAAGGGGGGGCTGTTATCCATTGCCATTTATTACAGGCCTTATGTCAGCCTTTCTTTATGGTCATCTACATCTGTCCTGCTGGCTGAGGCTGTTGTTGTGTATGTGAACCTCACTAACATGCATGTGTGTGTCCTATGGACACACATTTGGGCCACCACATGTACTGCAGTGGTATTTGTCATCTTGTCTAGTACTGTCTACTTTCTTGACACCAGTATTTGCTATGAATTCCATGCTGCCCATATAGGTCTCCACTATCTGCTACCATCCCATTCAGCCACCTTATTCCCTTGCATGCTCACATCCATACCATGGATACAACTAGCAGAACATACTACTCCATTCAGCAATTGATAGGAAGAGTGAGTTACTTGTGTCTGTGCCAGTATTGAGGATGGTGCTGGAGGGCTGACTATGTCAGATGCACATAGTATACTCGCTATACATGGTAAAGCAAAGGTAGTGTCAAGTTTGGCATCCCTTTTACTGTATGTGCATGTCAAAGAGAGATGTCATTCCCTGGATTCCTACCATGTTAGTGTATGTGCTATTTGTTGCCTCTTTGCCAAAGCCTGGGCAAACTGGGCATGCCACCTTCTGCCTACATGTGCAGGCTCAGGTTGTTCCTCCTCCGAGTCACTCTGTGCCTGTGCTGGCAATGGGGGGGGGGGGCTGTGTGGCCCTGCCCCATGCTGTTTCTGCTGCAGCTGTTTCCTCAGGATCATATTGTGTAGTATGGCATTTGTGTACATGTAGCTGGAGAGTACTTCAAGGCTCCACCGGATATGTCCAGGCACCAGAACCATGACTTGTGCATCCCAAACACATGCTCTATTATGATTCTCATTTGTGTGTGTGTCTCATTATGGAGTTCTTGTTCGGGTGTGTGCATTTCTGATTGGTGTCATCAGCCACAGCTCCAGTGCATAACCAGCATCCCCCAATAGATGGCCATATGGGATATCCCCACTGGCAAATCTCTGGTATAGCTGTGTCATATGCCAGATGTGGGAGTCGTGATAGCTTCCAGGGCTGCCAGCACACACATTCATTATAATGCTCTGTGCATCGCACATGACCTGGCAGTTGATGGAGGGGAAGCCCTTGCAGTTTGCGTAGACCCTACCCCACTCACCAGGTAGTGCTTTGATGTGTATGTGTGTGCAGTCTGTAGCACCCACTACCTCAGGGTATTCTGCTATTTGGTGGAAGAGACAACTATTACTAGTCAACGCCTCATGGGTGTTGAGGAAATATATTTGCTCACTGGCATGTGCTGACTTGGAATCCAGGAACTGGTGGAGTACCCTGGATGCTGATGAATGTGAAATCCCCATGATATCCCCAGTTGGCCTTTGGAAGGTATCTGTGGCTGGTATTCTTAAGACTACACGTACCTTGGTATCCACTGGGATGGGTTTCCCTCTGTTGGTTCTGTGTGAGAGGCCTGGCTGGCACAGCTCAAAAATTTGCTGTGGGATGTCCTTGTCCACCCTATAGCCCTCCACTCTCTCCAGTTCATGTAGCCCTTGGTAGGTTACCCTGGGTCTGTACAATCTTACCCTTCTCCTCAATGTGGGATGGTCATTAGCATTCTCATCCTCACCACCCTCAGCCTCTTCCACATATTGATGTATGAGAGCAACAATAGCCCCTATCACTTTTTTAGTTTTGTCTGATAAAATTTCCCCATCTGTGTACACCAGTGGTGTAGAGTTTGTGGGAAAAAACAGACTGAAAGGTGTTTGCATTGTTTATAGTAGTGTGCTGGACTACTGCCTGTGTAATTGGCTGATTCTAATACATTTCACCTGCCAGCTATGCTTGTTCTCCTTGATTGCCTTCCTATTGCTGTTTTCCCTTCCCATTGCCTTCTGCATAAGCCCCAAGGTCCACCATGCATACCCTGTGATCAGATGTGAACACAGCTGCAATTTCCTGTTTTTTTTTTTTTTTTGTTTGTTTGTTTAAAATCCGGTGCACGGCATGTACACCCCTTTAGGCATTGTAAGCACTGCAAGGCAGCCTCAGACACACCCTCTTCATTAGCTGTGCTTAGCTAAGGGCAAACACCAGCCACAGAGCTCCAATAATCCTACAGCATGCATGACACTCCCCCTTATGAGGTCATCTACCTATTAGGCTTGCGCCATGGTGTTGCTGCACTTACACGGTTGGGTGCTAACTAACACTGAGGGGAAATCTGTGATTCAGTATCAATCCCCTCATTTGCATAAAAATGACTGCTAATGCATGGTTACAAGACTGACACAGCCTTCCACCTTAGCAACCACTATTCAATGGCATTGTTGTGTTCTGCATGCCATTGACTATTATGGCAGAATGCTGATTTTGGTTTAAAAGCTCATGTCCTATTTTTTATTATTTTCAGGCCGATCCCATTTGCCCTACGCTTAAACGGCCGAAATTGGCCAAAACAAAATAAGCTTTTTTTTTATAATTTTGCAACTATTTACCATGCCATTGGCCATTGGCATACCTACTACATTGAATATATGCTTTCTTTGGAGCTGTCATGCCTCCATTTTATAATTTGCAGAAATGTATTTGGTTAGTAGCCGAATACATTTCTGCAGGTTACACTATTCCTGCACAGATGCATGCCTGCTTCCTGGATCACTAATTCATCTCATTTGCATGTTTTTCATCTGCAAATGGGGTACTTAGCATACAGGAGCTCTGTCCATGCAGGAATAGTGTAGGAGCACTCGTGCATGTCCTGGGAGCTCATTCCTGGATCACTCGTCGGCCATATTGCACGCAGCAGCTCTTGCACTATTCCTGCACACCATGCAGAGATCGCTAAATCCTGGGGTATGTGTCATAGGTTGGCAGTTGTTGTATAATTACGGGGAAGTAGCACACTGCCACGTGCATATGGGTGAAAAATTTGTGATACACATACATAAATCACATGATGCATGAACAGTTTGCTGCAGCTGAATTTATATTATAATATGTACTGCATAATGTGGATAAAGAAAATGCAGAAATATACCAACATCATGCTAAACATGTTGCTTAGAAGGGTCGCTTCCAGCAAAGGACATATACAGCATCTCATGTTTGGGTAACATAGCCTCTAATTCTTAGTATAACTGACTGCAACTAATATAAATTACTAAAACTAGAAAGTTCACATGTAGATATACATAGCATGAAAAGAGGCCAAAGCTGTATGTTTGGAAAACACAGAAAATGCTGATCCAGATTCTATAAATTTCATGGAATTCAGAGGATTGAGCTGAGTTATTTGCAAGAATTATGACAAGCCAGGCTATATGAAAATCTGGTCCAGTCTAGTGGGCATAACTCAGTACAATGCAAAATCAACAAATAACCTGTAATGCTAGCACAAACACATTTGGTCAGGATCAAATCATTTGACAAGGAAAACGCGTCCATAAAGTGGTATGTCTTCATTAACAATGCAGATATGTGGAAGGTATACAAGCTCAATGGAACGTGTCAGTAATATGTGGAAATTGATGGCTTAAGAGAAATGGAAGTCAGCAGCATTCTTAAAAAAGAGACAAATATAAGAAAACAGTTATGGACATTGTCGTAAAAGTAAATAGACATATATGAACACACCTATAATAATTTGTGTAACCTGTGGTAATCTGCAACATTTCCAATAATATAATTAATCAGTTAGGGTGAAGTGGCAATCACTGCCACATCACCAGGGCTAACAGTAGCTAACAGTGGAAGCAGGAGAGATATACACACCCAAGGACATAGGGTGATAGAAAAGCAGATGTGGGGTGAAGCTTAAAAAGAGGGGTACACAAGAAGGATGATAGAAAAGGAATGTGAGCGGAAGAGTCAAAGGGGTATGGGCACGTTTTTTTGAGGGAGTAGCCTTATTATTTATTTTTTTTGAGAATAGAAGGAATGCAAAATACACAGAAAGAGGAGGTGGGGAAATGTGCTGGTACATATATATAACAAATATCACAAAATATTAACAGACAAAGGTCAGTAATACACATAGAATATAGGAAAAATACACAGAGTACACACATGGACTATGCAATATTGGTAAAGAAAAATAACAAATAGGGTAGAAATACATACTGACTATGGTGAAACTCAAAAAAAATAGATACGTACAAATTCACAAAACAGTGATAAGATTTTGCAAACTGTGATACACTCATACCAAAAGGAGAATGGGTGATGGTAGCATGTGTCACGAACACTAAATAAGGGGCACTGAAAATGCAATATATAATGGATGACTGACATTGTTATCCACTAGGCTGTCAACATTACAAGTGTAAGCCAGGCAACAATAAGGATTCTCAAATCCAGTCAAGAAAACGTAGAACCAGACAAGTAGAGACAGATGAGAATCTTGAACCCTGCATCCAATAATCAAACACCAAAGCACAGTCTCAAAAAGCAGGACCGTAGTAACATACGAATGTGGCTGCACAATTAGCTAATAAGTATACATACCACTAGGGCAGGGTAAATGGGATCCAGATATCAAAGAAGGCATCTCATGCCAGAAGCAAGCAGTCTACATGTGTGACAAACAATGATATCACACAACCAAGACGGGAAGAAATAGATACATTTTGGAGAAATATCTATGAAGATTCTGTGGAACATAGCAAAGATGCTAATGGACAGATGAAGTAAAAAAAGGAATAAGTTCAAATGTACAGGATATAAAATGGGATGAAGTAACAGAGAGATTGAAACAAAGTTAAGAAAAGCCTCTAATTGGAAAACCCCAGGCCCAGATGCAGTACCTAACATCTGGCTAAAAGTATTAACATTTTTGCACAAAGATTTAGCCATGAGTAAAAACTATTTATGTGTGCACCCCGACCAGGCACCAGTATGGCTAACAACAGGAAAAACAATGTTCCTACTTAAGAGTGAACCTGCAAGCTACCCTAAAAATTATAGACCGATAATTTGCCTTAAAATGATGCATAAATTATACACCAGAATTGATGCCGACAGAGTTTACAGTCATTTAGAAGAAAAACTCAATTAAGGCAATAGAACAAAAGGGTAATAAAAGAAAGTCATATGGAACAAATGATCATTTGTTGTTAAATAAAATCATAGTAGAGAACTGTAAAAAGGGAAAGAATTTAAGTATGGCATGGATAGACTACAAAAAAAGCATTGAGAGTATCCCACATTCCTGGATAAAAGAGTGCTTAAAAATGTATAAGATACACTTTACACTGCTAAACTACAGCAGAACAACCATAAAACAGTGGCAAACCACTTTGCAGTTAAGCCACGATAAAGGACACATTTTTATTCCAAGGATAAAAAATTCAAAGGGGAATATTCCAGGGTGACTCTCTGTCACTGTTGCTCATTAAGCTATCTGCTTAACAGATTATTTCATGGCTATGATTTGGCTTCCAGAAAGCAACAGAGTATAAAGATTTCTTCTCTTTGTAGATGATTTAAAACTGTATAGCTTATCAGATGACGAACTGAAAGCACAACTGCAAGTAGCCAAAACTTTTTTCAGATGATATGGTGGTTTAAAGCAGGAAAGCTGCAGCACCAAGAAGACATCAGTTTGGGACAACAATGTGATATAAAAGAACTTGAGCAAGCGCGAGTGTATAAATATTTGGGAACTGATGAAGGAACAACAATAAAACATGAACTATTGTGGACAAAACTCAGTAAGGAATATTTTAGAAGACTTAAATTAATCCTGAAAACAGCGTTGACATCTAGGAACAAAGTTCAAGCTATAAACCAATTTGTTCTTCCTGTTCTAATTTACAGTTTTGGAGTGATTTACTGGCCCCAAAAGGTGTCAGATTAGACAGATAAACAAAAAGGATGCTTCATGTTCATCAAATGATTTATAAAAATCAGTGTATACCAAGATTATATATTCCCCCTTCCGAAGGAGGGATGGGCCTCCTTGAATTTGATTACATGTATTGATCTGCAATCATGGGACTGCATACATATCTACTGATCTCACAAGACCCAAACGTAGTGAAAGTTTTGAAACATGAGGACAATATCAGCATCAAGTGGGAATGGAAATCAAACCAGAAGTAGATAAAAATCAGGCATCAACTGAATGTGCCAAAAAACAAAAGAAAAATATAAGGTAAAGGATCAGATGAGAAGGAAATAAATATGAAAAATGCATAAATATAGTTACTAGTATAGAAAACTCCTGTAACAACCTCATGCTAATCAAGATCAAACACAGGAATGGTTAAGGAGAGGCAAATTCAATCCAAAAGCTGAAAGGTTAATAATGGCAGCCAAAGATAGTCGACTATATACACGTTGGTTTACAAAGTCCATTGAACATGTGGGAGGAAACAGACAAATGTAGGTTTTGTAAAAAAGAAACTGGAAACGGTTGCACACCATCTTGCTGGTTGTGACATACTAATGGCAGAAGGACTGTATACTGAAAGGCATAATAATGTAGCAAGACTGTTGCACTGGGCATTGTGCAAATATTATAATACTGAAGTAGCTGAAAAACACTGCAATCATGAGCCACAAAGCATCATAGAAAATTATGAAGTCTACATCACATGGGATCATCCATTACCAACTGTTCAAAAGATAGATGTGAGAAAACTAGATATAGTGGTCCATGAAAAGAAGACAAACATAGCATTGATCAGTACAATTCTACATCCAGTGACTACAGTGTCTTGCATACAGACACAATGTCATAAAACACCAGGAGTTGCAGGCAAAAATGAGAGCTATGTGAAATAAAGATATCCAGTAGTAGGAGGAGCAATGGGTCTTATAAAAAAGAATGTACAACCATTTTAAGAGTTTACAGGGACCTCCAAGACAGAAACACACTCAACCACCACAACACAACACTAATCATGAGACACATAACTCCCCTAAGCAGTGTGCCACTCAACCAAAGCCCCCTAAAGCAAAACAGCATACCCAACAAACTAGTCATAGGTGACTCCATAGTGAGGCACACTTATGTCCCCTCACTAGGTTGAATAAGGAGAAAGTAACAGCTGTGTGTTAGGTGGCAGGATCCACCACATAACGCATGCACTCAGGTCCCTCAACAAGTACAAATATGACTCCGTCATTATACATGTGGGTGTGAATGACCTGAGACTTACCTCCCTGGACTACATGAAAAGAGACATGGAGGAGCTCTCGGACTATGTAGCCCAAGCTGGTATGATCCTAGCCCTGAGCAGCATCCTACCATCACCCAGAATGATATCACAGTACAAGAAGAAAATTATTGATTTCAACAATTGGCTAAGTTTCTGGTGTTATTCTAAGGGGATCCACTATCTGTCTGCCTGGGATTACATGTCTGACAGACCTCGATACTTTGCCAGAGATGGCCTGCCTCTGTCACCCCTGGGCTTCCAGATACTAGCCAAGGCTCTTGCCTTTTTTAGGCAGTGTTCCAAATACCAAATTACCACCATAATAGCTACAATCAAATGCAGTCTGAGGGTCATGCTGTTCAACGCTAGAAGTCTAAATCTCAAAATGCACTCACTTGAAGCACTCCTTAAAATGGTGAACATTGACATTTGTGGTGTAACAGAGACCTGCTTCAAGGCAGCAGAAAGCACCCCTGCACTACCAGGCTATAACTCATTCCACACCTTTCAGCCTCAGAACTTGGACCGAAGCTCCAAAAGCAGTGGAGTTTCTATATTTATAAAGGATGCACACACCTCTAGACTGGTAGCCCAACATAATGCATCAGAGATACTTCAGGTGCAGCTAACATTTTGTAAGACAGCGATTCAGAACGTAGCCTGCTATAGGTGCCCAACCATGTCCCAAGTCTCACACTCCACATTCCTATGCACCCTAGAGAATATTAGGGCCCAACCTAACACTCTCATACTGGGTGACTTTAACAACCCCTCCATTAATTGGGAAAACTACTCATGTACCAATACACATACCCAATGCTCCTTGGAATTCATTAATTCCAATGCCCTGATTTGTTCTTACCCCCATTAGAAGTAGGAACATCCTTGACCTGGTCATTACTAACATGGGCAACAATTGCTCTACTCCAATAGTCAACTCCTCCCTAGTTAGATCCGACCACAAACTAATCACCTTGGAAATTCACATCCCTTCCACCACCTCAACCCCCCCCCCCCCCACAAAGGTACAAAGGTAACCACCATGAAAAACTTCTCCAAAGCTAACTTTGGGCTCCTAAAAACAGAGGTGGCTAACTTCATGGCACCCATGCAAATGGAGAATAGTTGCATGACTGCAGAATCATGCCCCAGTGCACTGTACGAACACATACACAAATGCATGGATCTCGCCAAACCCAAACGAACCAAGATGCTCTCCTCCAAAAAAAGGAATCAAATCTGGTGGTCTCCTGCCCTGAACAAACTCTACAACTGAAGGAGGAAACTGATGCAGAATAAGGTGAAGTCCCAGCAGTGGAAAAACTCCCTTGTCAGCCTCAACAAAAAGTTGAGCTCCCTCATCAAATCCCCTAAAGCTATCTATGAAAACAGAATAGTAAAGACAACCACAAGGCCTTCTATAGTTATGTAAAGAATCTCCATGGCAATACCCAGATTTGCTCTGAGCTATGCCCAATGGTACCTACTATACTGAGCCAACAGATATTCCCAATATACTGGCCAACAGATTCAGTGTCAACTTTACCCCTCTCTCTCCCCCCAAAGACCAATCACAATACCAGTAGATTGCCAGACTCCCAGTATTACTGCTGCACAAGTTAAATCAGCACTGTCCAAGGAAGGCCAAGAATACAGCTTCTATGGGACCTGACAATATCCCCTGCTGTGTTCTACATGAACTACAGATAGAACTGGCACCTCACCTGTGTGCCCTGTTCAATCACAGCCTCACCTCAAGCTTTGTCCCTACTGAATAGCACCCTGCTACAGTCATCCCTCTCCACAAAGGAAGAGGAGGGACTACTGACCCTGGGAACTGTCGCCCCATTCACCTGATGAGTCTGATATGCAAAGCTATGGAATGCATCATCATGGGCCTAATAAACAAGGATATAGGGAATGTCCAGACTCTGGATCCCACACAGTTTGGTTTTGTGAAGGGTAGATCATGCCTGATGAACTTGGTTGACGTCTTTGAGTCAGTTACAAGAGCTGTGGATGAAGGCAAGGTGATACATACAGCCTACCTTGACCTGGCCAAGGCCTCTGATACCATCCCCACTCACTAATCATAAGAAAACTCACTAAGCTAGACATCACCCCCTATATCACTAGGTGAGTTGCAAACTGCCTCACAGATAGAACCCACAGTGTGAAAATAGCTGACTCCAAGTCAGACTGCTGAACAGTCATGAGTACAGTCCCACAGGGTTCAGTCCTGGATCCTCCCCTGTTTGGTATCTACTTCTCTGAAGTCAAGGTCAAGATGAAGGGACTCTAGCTGAGAAAGCTCACAGACAATTGCAGGTTGGGAGCTATTATTAACTCCCCAAGTGACGTTGACATCCTACAGAAAGGCCTCACTGAGACCAACGACTGGTGTCAGAACCATGGCCTTAAGCTCAATGCCAAAAAATGTCTTGTCATCCCCTTTGGGAAAAACCCATTTCCCATGAATTACCACATCAATGGTAGTCCACTGAACACAAAAGGCATTATAAGAGATTTGGGAACACAGGCTGACACCAACCTCTCTTTTGACCACCACATTGCCACTGTGGTCAGAAAGTCCTTCTATGTGGCACATCTTATTACTAAGGGTTTTGTATCCAGGAAGAAAGAGGTCATTGTCCCCCTCTACTCTTCACTCATTAGGCCAATCATTGAGTACAATGGCCTATTTGGCCTGTACCTCACTAGACACCTGCAACAACTGGAGAGGCCACAAAAGTACCTCACAAGAGAATCCTAGGCCTTAAACACTTGTCCTGTATGGACAGACTCAAAAAATTACAACTATTCTCTTTCTCATATCACCTACTTAGATGTGATCTCTGCTTGACACACAAAGCCATGTCTGACCCAGCTTTGTTAGAAATGCTACATCTAAAGAAATCCCAATCCCTCAGCACCACATGCTCCAAACACCTCAACCTCATTACCACAATCAACAGAATGTGCTAGAGGGACAGGTTCATAACCCAGAGACTGCCCATGGTATGGAATAGACTTCCCATACATGTCAAACAGAGCATCTCACTGGCCCTCTTGAAGATAAATCTTGATGAGTGGATGGGAAATACAAAATTCACAGCGGGGATCACTCCAGTTGCTCTACTTGACAGACGCACTGGGAGCTAAGGTCAGGTGGCATGATGCCAGGGTAATCCTATGGGATAGGCTTGTAAAGGAGGCCCCAGGACCATTGGCATAGTACACACCTATGAACCTATGTCAACACAATGCAATATAATTACAGTGTATTTAATTTGCAATTGATAACAAGAATATACCATATGCATGATTGGTGTAATGATAGTGTACCTTTTGTTATAGTTTTGATGTCCCCCACTCTCAGCCAGTAACCAAGGAGCCTGAATCCTCACCTCTGACACTGGAGATGGATGTTCACTTGGAATACAAATGAATGCATTCAGTATTTCCAGATGCAGACCTCTCTGCATCAAGCACATTTTCCCTTAGTCATCCCAGGGTCTTTAATTCTTTATTTGTCTCTCTCTAGGTACCCAATAAGACTCCCAACTGGCACAACTGTGGGATTAGGTCCTCAGCCGAGTTTCCATTCCAAGTCCTTCAGCACCCTCTCTGTGAAACCAGTGCATCATGGCCTTGCTCCAAGTAGTTGACACACACACTCTTTAAGATGTAATTTTCACACACACACACACACACACACACACACACACACACACACACACACACACACACACACACACACACACCTGGGAAAGGCTGGCACATATTACCCACTCTACCAAGTTTGCCCAGACTATAAGGTTGATTCACTGCCACCAGTCATTTATTATAAAGCTTTTAAAATCATATCCAATTCTAGTGAGTGAAATTAATACTAATACAAATGACAATGACCAAACAGCAAGGTTTTCAGGAGTGGCCAGAGTTATCAACAAATAAATATATGCAAATACTCTCAAAACTTAAATATTTTTCTGGAAGGGCCAGCTACAATGAAAAGTTTAAATATATATTTAATAATAAATAATAAAAGAGCAAGAAAATACTAAATATCTATTTACAGTAAATACCAGAGTTTCAGTCATAGGAAATATTAAAAATAACACCAATAGAAATTTTCACACAGATACAGAAAAAAGAGTATTTAGCGACTCTCACTCTCCATTCCTGATTGACTAAAAGAATTACTGTTCCCTAGTTAAGTTACTTACTACCACAAGGCAAGATAATGTGGGTGAGGGCCTGTCTAGTCAGGTGTCCAAGAACAGACTGCCCCTGAGTCTTCAGTCTCCTCCAATATTAAAATATTTCTCTACAGAATGACATCACATACATTGGGTCATCTGACTTCTGGTTCTCACACTATTTCCAACACTAGAATCTGCTAGGGTTTAGCACCTATGTGCTATCATACATATATGCAGCTATGCGATCTGTTGAAGCATGTGGAAGCCATAAAACAATAAACCCATTCCATTCTTCCTACAGGAGCTAAAAACTATTCTCTATCACAGACATTGCATCTCTGGCTCCCTTCACAACTGTTGACTAACAGCTTTATGGCTTAACCTATAATGTAATTTAATTTCAAGAATATTTTTTTTCAAAGTCAGGTGGCTTAACCTCTTATCTTCTAGTAAATGCTGTTACAATATATACCTTTAAACAGTTACAATAATGCATGTACATTTCTTTTCTGTCCATCAGGAAACACTTTTGATACATTTTAACAAAAGCAACTTTACAAATACATTTTTAAACACAAGCATCTGTACAAATCAGTTTGACACACAAATGACATATAATTCTTTACAAAACTCTAGCTAGCTGTGCTGGCATATGTTACACATCCACTGCACCACTTCTCCAGGCATGGTTGCCTGTACCTCCTATCATCACATGTCTCCCCCTTTGAAGATTCAAACTAGTCTTTTAAGTGTCCCTTGAGAAACGTTGCTTGAGAGCAGTGAGCCTATCCAGGAATACATTACCCCATACCCTGTCTTGAGAGCCCATCTGCATTGGCATTGCTAACCCCACTACAACGCTGTAGTAGCTTGGTATTTTGCTGGCTGGTGTCCTGTAGCCAAAGATTTCCCCCCACATCAGACTCCTCCTGCCTCCTACTGCAGATACTTAGCAACAGGGCCTCCCTATCATGGTAAGGTTTCATCATGTTAACATTGTATAATTTGTGCCCCTGCCTGCTGCCTAGCAGTTCTACCATATAGTTAACATCACTGACTTTACTTACCACTTTGAAAGGTCCCTCCCAAGCTGACTGCAGCTTATAGTATCAGACAGGAATGAGAACCATAACCTGCTGCCTCTCAGAATACTCTCTGTCTCAAGCATTCATGTCATACCAGAACTTTTGCAGCTGTTGGGCTCCTGCCAGGATCTCCTCCTGGGCCAATTCTTTGAGCTCCCTAAGCCTTGTCCTGAGGTATAGGACATATACTACAACAGACTCCTTATGATATTCATATTTACCCTCCCATGCATCACGGATCAAATCTAAAGGTTCCCCTCACCCTATGTCCTTAAGGTATCTCAAAGGATGAAAACCTGTGGATTCCTGGGGTACCTCTATGTATGCAAACAGCAGATTGGGGCAAATATTCATCTCAATCTCTCTAAAACTGGTCTGTGGATGCCTGTTGCATGGTTTTCAGTGTAGAGTTTAACCTCTACACAAGACTATTAGTCTGGGGATGGCAGGGGGTGGTCTTCAGGTCCTTCACCCTACAATGCTTCCACAGACAACCCAGCAGATCTGACAGGAAATTGGCACCTCTATCAGTCAGTACTTCTCTTGGGAACCTACCTTGCTGAAAATCTCTATCAGACATTTGCCACCTTCTCTGTCTCAGTGGAGGACAGAGCCACCACCTCAGAGTATCTGGTAGCATAATCAACTACCACTAGGATATACTTCTTCCCTCTGGAATTTGAGATAGTCAGAGGCCCCACAATATCCTTAGATACCCTCTGAAATGGCTCCTCAATCACAGTCAAAGTCATCAAAGCAGCTTTGACCTTGTCTCCTGCCTTTCCTACGTGTTGGCACTGCTCACAGGTCCTGAAATACCCTGTTAAATCCCTTGCAATCTCAGGCCAATAAAAGTTCTGCATAATGGGTCTCTTGGTATGCTTTACACCCATATCACCTGAAAAAAGAAATGTCATGTGCTATGGCTAGAAGTGCCAGATGGTAGGCTCTAGTCACTACCAGGTGCTGTATTACCTAGCCCCCTAGCCCTAATCCTCTGCTGACATATTTCCCTGCTTTCCCTGAATAAACTTACAAAAATAAATAAATAAAACTGCTGTGATATAAAACTGAATGTTTACAGTGTGGCTGCTGAGAGAATGCACACATTTAGTAGCAACTGCTTACAGAGCACAAAAGTTCAATATCCACACCACTGCTCACCAATATGTGACATCCCTCACTCTGGGCCAGTAATTGAGGATCATGAATCCTTACCAGTGACACTGGAGAGGGACATTCACTTTGAATACAAATGGATACACTCAGTTTTCCAGATGCAGACCTCTCTGCATCAAGCACACTTTCCCTTAAGAGCATGCAGGGAGCACAATAAGCCTGTGGTCTGGATTTCTGTACCTGTCTCCCTCCAGTTCTGCAATAAGACTTCTGACTGGCACAGCTGTAGGATTATGTCCTCTGCTGAGTTTCCAAGCCAAGTCTTCCAGCAACCTGTGAAACCAGTGCTTTGTGATCGACTGCAAGTAGCTGACACATGCACACACACACACACACACACACACACACACACACACACACACACACACACACACACACACACACACACACACACACACACACACCTGGAAAGGCTGGCACAGATTACACATGCTACCAACTTTGCCCAGACTATAAGGTAGATTCACAGCCACCAGTGGCCAGAGTTATCACCAAATAAATATATGCAAATACTCTCAAAACTTAAATATTTTTCTAGAAGTACCAGCCACAATGAAAAGTTTAAATATATGTATTAACAAATTATAAAAGAACAAAAAATACTAAATATCTATTTACAGTAATCAACAAAGTTCAGTCACAGGACATATTAAAAACAACACCAATGGAAAGTTTGACACAGATACAGAAAAACAGTATTTAGATAATCTCACCATCTATTCCTGATTGACTAAAATAAATACTGTTCCCTAGTTAAGTTACTTATCACTGCAAGGCAAGGTGATGTGGGTGGGGGGTCTTTCTGGTCAGGTTAGCAAGAACAGACTGCTCCAGAGACTTCTGTCTCCTATAATATTAGCTCATTGCATCCATGTGATGCCTCCAGGTGCATCTGCTGTCAGCCACTACTGACACCTCTAGATATCAAATATTGCTTGTTCATATTTGCATCAACAATTCCAAAATCATGCTATGCACATGATATTGAACTATTTTGTCTTAAAGCTTACACAATGGCAAACTAAACTGTGTTAATATTTTACCTCTATCTAGTGCAGATAAATAGATATTAACTGTTGTTTTTATGATATTCATTTATATAGATATAATTTTCACATTTTTCTAAACATCTCAACAACAAAATAACACAGACAGAACATTTTAGCCTCATATGAAAGCATTCAGCTAGATGACTAAAATGCTGCTGAAAGTGTGTAACTTGAGTGGTTGCTGAAATATTGTAAGTTGTTTACAAAATATTACAAATGTGATTGTTACTGTGTTTACTGTGACTTATAAAATTCAGTTTAAAATCTAAAACCTAAAGAATACTGCCAATATAAAAATAGTTTGTGCTGAAGAGTTTGTAATTTACACTTCTTTCATCACCCCTATGGATCCAGAGATATGAACATGTGTTTCAAATGTGAAGACATAACTTGATTTTTCAAAAGGTTTAAGCTCCACCCATAGGAAGTTACAGTGCAAACGTCTTGAGCTCCATTGGAGGGAATGACTTAAAACATTATTTCAGTACAGAATGACATCACATACATCTGGACACCTGTCTTCTGGTTCCCACACTAGAATCTGCTAGGGTTTATCACCTATGTGCTACCATACATATCTGGAGCTTTTCTAAGATATGTTGCAGAATCTGGAAGCCATAAAACAACAATCCATTACACTCTTCCTACAAGAGCTACAAGCTATTCTCTAGCACTGCCTTTGTGTCTTTGGCTCCCTTCAAAACTATGGTATAATTATTTTCAAGAATATTTTTTCAAAGTCAGGTGGATTGACCTCTTCTGTACTGTTCTGTTATATGCTGTGCTAGCATATGTTACACTTCCACTGCCCTGCTTCTCCTGGTATGGCTGGCTGTTCCTCCTATAGTTAAATGGTCATGGAAGTACGTAATGCAAGTGTTAAGAACACATTACTGCATGGTAAGGGAAATGTCGAAATGCTTAAGAAAATTTATAAATGTTTATCTATCACATATTGAAGGGAGAGTGTACAAAGTAATTATACCATCACAAGACAAATGTTAATAAACTTATAAATGCACATCAATGCTTGTGGGAGCCTAGTAAAATGTTAAAACACAGCATGCAGTACCATCCTTCACAACGAATCATAAGACATCAAGATAATAATCACTGATATAAGTGCATATTTAGAAATAACAATCTACCAGACATTTTCAAACTACAGATACACAGGAGTGCTGCAGAAATACAGTATAAAGATATTGGTACTATTACAGCATATCACTCTAACCAGGTAATGAGAAGTATTACAGTTATAAATCAGGAGGCATAGATGATCTCACTGCAATCATTACCACGTACACACATTGCCTGAGGTGTCCTTCCAACAGTGACACACAATCATTAAAGTGTAATATATGAAATGCCTACTGAATGTGGAGATCACATAAATCTGATATCTGATAGTTAGAACACCACCATTTCTACATATACAAGTTTGTAAAACAACAAAACAGGAGGGCGATGCCTGAAGAAAGTAAACCACTGGAGTGTAACAAGTGATAATAAACAAGCAAATTCTTCTCCAAGTAGTCCACAGCAGATGTAAGACACAAATTTTAATGCCAGAATAAAATACAGATACGCGCTTTTGCGGTAAGCTTCATCAGATCTAAAATGCATTTCAAATCTACAAACTTAAAAGTGCAAAAGCAGTTACAATCAACAAATCAGAACAAAGTGCATCCATTGCTATTACTGCCATAGTAACTACACAAGTATATGTTTAAAGCTACAAACACTCCATACCACATAAAACCATATATGGTATGCAAAATCAAGATGGCTTTAAGTATAAACATCTCAAAGAGCATGTATATATAGTTTAAAAATGCATAGATACTAAAAAATATATATATATATATATATAATAAAACTGACGTAGCATGGAAATATACATACAGCTTACTTCTTTTTCAAAGGTCTTGCTGTCATTCAAGCCAGGGTAATATTGTGCTTGTAGTAAAAAAAAATCACTTAAGTTCTGCCTGATAAGTTCTGTTCACAAGGTCTTCCTTACTGATGTTATCATAAATTAATTCTAGTACTACAAACTTAAAAGAATGTTCCATGCCTGTGTTTATCATCTGTTTTGCCAGTGCACTGTAGCTCATAAACCCTGCGTGCACAGTATAACTTGTCATGAATCCACTCTCGTAGGCACCTATTCATTTGCAGTACATAGAATGAACAACAACCATTACATAATGCAAGATAAACTAGGTCCTTTGAATTACAGTCAGCTGAGGGCAGATGTGAAAACTCCCTGCTAGTGTTGAAATGTATGAAAGACCCAGACACACCAATATGCATACAATCGGAGCAGTTGTTACACCTCCTCATCCCATAACCATATGTAGTCCTATTTAGTCGGTTGGTTGATTTGGGATAACATAACTTATGTTTTAATTATTTCTTGTTCTTGTATCCAAAGGATGGTTTATATCCAACAATCCTATGTATGTCCTAATCTGTATGTAATAGTGTCCAGTGTTTATAAATAATATCTCTAATTTTCTTTATCATCACTGGAGTATGTTAACCCAAATAAGATCATACTTCCTTGGTCATCCCTATTAGACTTGGATGTGATATCATCACATCCAGGTGGTGTCAAAAAGTATGGTCTCCCAGTATTTACCCTATCAGCCCTAACAGTATCATATATACTATCGATTTCTTTGGCATTGTAGCCCCTAGAAATAAAATCAGTCTTCATTTTCCAAAGCCCTCTCTCAAAGTCCTCATTCCTATTGTGCAAATGGCTGGTACTCAAGCCTTGGCCTTTTAGTGTGTTTTTAAAAATATGTCATGGATGCATACTATTTTGATGTGCAAAAATGGGCCTATAACATTCTTTCCTGTATAACTGAGTATAGAAAGTACCATCTGCATTCATATGCAGTGTGATATCTAAGAAATTTATGGCTGTATTAGAAAATACATGAGAAAATTTAAGGAATGTGGTGCTTGAGTTCAACATAGAAACATAATGTTGTAATTCAGTGGGGGAACCCTTCCAAAAAAGGAAGAGGTCATCGACAAAATGACGGTAAAATAATATATTTTGCTGATGTAAATCAAATTTATACATAATGTTCTCATCCCAAGCTACCATGACAAAATTGGCATAGCCATTGGCACACGAGGTTCCCATGGCCAAGTCAGTAGTCTGAAGGTAATAATGGTCATCGAATGTGAATACGTTGAACTCAAGAACCATCGCCAATAATAAACATAGAAAAATCTATGTGTATTTCATCATATATACCACTCTTTAGGAGTACTCGCTTGACCATCTGTATTCATTATATATTTGGTATGCATATGAAAAGAGAGTTTACATCTAAGTACCATTATATTGGGCGACTTCAACTACCCAAACATAGACTGGGAGCATTACTCTAGCTCCAACACCCTAGCCCAAATGTTCCTAGAATTTATAAACTCAAATGCTATGGAACAACTTGTTACCACTCCCACAAGAGGAGAAAACATACTGGACCCGATCATCACCAACATGGGGACTCTATGCTCCAGACCAGAAGTGTATCCCTCATTGGTAAGATCAGACCATAAAATAATCTCACTGGATATTCACATCCCGACTCCACACCCTGCCCTGAAAACCACAGTGAAAAACTTCTCTAATGCAAATTTCACACTCCTCAAAACCGAGGTGGAATCCTTCAAAGCCCCCGGGCCTGTGGAAAATACGACCCAGACCGCAGAATCCTTTATAAACGCATTCTATGAACACCTTCAGGAATGCATGGATCATGCAATCCCAAATAAAACCAAGTCCCAATCCATCAAAGGCAGACGTCCTGTCTGGAGGACCCCAGCCATAAACAAACTATACAATAGAAGGAGGAAGCTACTACATGATAGAGCAAAATCCCAGAAAGGGAAGGCATCTCTGATCAGTATTAGCAAAAAACTACGGACACTCATAAAATCGTCTAAGGCCAGCTTCGAGAGAAAAATTGCACAGGACACTAAGGATAATCACAAGGCTTTCTTTAGTTATGTTAGGAACCTGGGTGGGAATTCCCAGATATGCTCAGAATTAGTCCAAAATGACAAAAGTACACCAAACCCACAGACATTGCCAACATCCTAGCTGACAGGTTCAGTGCAAACTCCCCCCCCCCACCAAAAGGGCAAATATCTATCCCAGCAGAGTGCTGCCCCCTGACATCTCAGATGCTCAGATAAGAGCTGCCCTCTCCAAAGCAAAAAACACAGCATCAGTGGGACCAGACGGTGTCCCGGGCTGTGTCCTACATGAACTCCAAGAAGAGCTAAACCCCAAACATAAAACTACTGTTCAGTCTCAGCCTTACTACAGGATATGTACCCAAAGAGTGGCGTACAGCAACAGTGGTCCCTCTCCATAAAGGTGGTGCCTCAACGGATCCTGGAAACTATTGCCCCATAAGCCTGACTGGCTTGGTCTGCAAAGCTATGGAAAGGATCATCATGGACCTCATAAATAAAGATATTGGGGACCTACAGACACTGGATCCTACCCAGTTCGGCTTTGTTAAGGGCAGATCCTGCCTCTTAAACCTGATTGATTTCTTTGAAACAGTCACCATGGCCATTGACGAGGGGAAGGTGGTCCACACAGCCTACCTGGACCTCGCAAAAGCCTTCGATACAATACCCCACTCGGGCATTATAGATAAGCTCACCAGCTTAAACATAAACCCCTATGTCACTAGATGGGTTGCAAACTGGCTCAAGGACAGAACCCACATGGTTAGAATTGCTGGAGCCATGTCAGACTCCAAACCAGTTACAAGTGGCTTCCCAGAAGGCTCAGTCCTGGGACCTCTCTTGTTCGGTATATATTTCTCGGAGGTACGGCCAACACGGAAGGACTGTGGCTGACCAAGTTTGGAGATGACTGCAAACTGGGCGCCATAATCGACACTCCAGCCGTCACAAGCATTCTCCAAAAGGGCCTCATAGAAACAGACAACTGGTGCCAGAGCCATGGCCTCAAGCTAAACGCCAAAAAGTGTATAGTCATCCCCTTTGGCAAAAACAAAGTGCCCACAAATTACCACATAGGTGGTAATCCATTAAGTACAGAAGAAGTAATTAGGGACCTGGGGACCAAGTTGATAGCAATCTCTCATTTGACAACCACGTGGCCAAAGTGGTTAGAAAAACATTTTATATAGCCCACCTAATCATGAAGGGATTCACATCTAGATCAGGGGAGGTCATCGTGCCTCTTTACTCATCCCTCATCAGGCTCATAATTGAGTACAATGCCCCTTTTGGGATGTACCTTACCAGACACCTGCAGCAACTGGAAAAACACTAAAAGTACCTCACCAAGAGGATCAAAGGGCTCAAACAGATGCCATATGCTGCCCGGTTAAAGAAACTCCAGCTCTACTCAGTGGCATACCACCTGCTCAGAGGCGATCTGTGCCTGACTTATAAAGCCATGTCCAACCCGGAATTAATGGACATGCTGCACCTCAGAAAATCCAAATCCCATCGAGCTACGCGCTCTAGAGACTTGAACCTCAGCACTGAAATAAATAGGACATGCTGGAGGGACAGATTCATAATGCAGAGGCTCCCTTCACTCTGGAATAAAATCCCATTCCAGGTTAGGCAGAGTCCCTCATTGACTCTCTTCAAGAGGAATCTTGATGAGTGGATGGGAGATCGTAGGTTTACCCCAGGTATCACTTCTGTGTCACTGTTAGACAGAGGCACAGTATACTAACCTTGAAAAAGGGCATAGCAAATTTAATTTAAAATGGGTGGCGAAAGCCAAACACACTCTTGCTAGGCTTATAAATGCCCTAGGGCAGATAGCCTAGTATGAACCTATGAATCTATACCCTGGTATATGATCCATTTTTTCATCAACAAAGTTAGAAAATTCTTGTAAAAAATGTTTGCTATCTATTAACACTGAAGTGCATATGGCAAGAACTGGTTTCAATTATTTTTCATGGTAAATAGAGAGGGGTTCAGTTGCCCACCCTGTTCCAGCCACTATGGGTCAAAAAGGGGGGGGGGGGTTCAAGGGATCCTTGTGAGCCTTAGACAGTTCATTTAGGGCTGGTACCCTGAGATATTCAACTACAAAACAACTAAGCAAGTCCTTGTCAAGTGTATTGCTTAAAAAACAATTATAATAATCTCATCTTGCATGCCTACTACCTCAGTATATTCAATTTCTTTGTACACATTAACATCAGACAGCATGGCTAACGTACTTCTAAAATAATGGACTCTGTCCATTATCACAATTAAGCCACCCTTGTCGGCTGGCCTAATGACAATAATATCCTTGCATTCTAGGTCATAAAGCACTTGTTGTTCTCATTTAGATAAATTTTGACAACCTTTCCATCCATTAGAATTATTTAACAATGCATAAATGCCATTCTCACATTGTTTAACAAATATATCCAGAACTGGATGCTGAGGTGTAAAACTGCTTGGTTTTCCAAACATAAAACTACTGCCACTAACTTCAGAGTTACCATACAATAACTTTAAAGATACATTTCTACTAAATGTCCTTAATTCAGTTAGTGTATCTGCTATATTAGCAGGCTGTGCAGGAATAAAAGATAAACCTTTATTCAGCACTTCCTCTTCTGCAGGAGAAAGTGCTGTTGCTGAAATGTTCCAAACTAAATTTAACTTTAAGTCACCTGTTTCCACATACTGTTTGGAGTATTTGTGGTTCCTTCTTGGGTTTGTGCCCTCCGTTTGTTCCTTTGCCTATAGTCCGTTCCCTTGATGTATCGTTTCCTGTTCTGTCGAATGCACTAAAACGCCAAGGCCTGCGTACCAGTCATTTGCACAATAGGAATGAGGACTTTGAGAGAGGGCTCTTGAAAATGAAGACTGGTTTTATTTCAATGGGCTACAATGCCAAAGAAATTGATAGTATATATTATACTGTTAGGGCTGATAGGGTAAATACTGGGAGACCATACATTTCGACACCACCTGGATGTGATGACAACACATCCAAATCTAATAGGCATGACCAAGGAAGTACAGTCTTCTTTGGGTTAACATACTCCAGTGATGATAAGAAAATTAGAGATATTATTTACAAACACTGGACACTATTACACACATATAAGGGCATACATAGGATTGTTGGTGATAAACCATCATTTGGATACAAGAACAAGAAATCGTTAAAACATAAGTTACGTTGTCCCAAATCATCCAACCAACTAAATAGGACTACATCTGGTTATGGGATGAGGAGATGTAACAACTGCTCCTATTGTATGCATATTGATGTGCCTGGGTCCTTCATACATCCCATCACTTGCAGTGAGTTTTCACATCTGCCCTCAGCTGACTAATTAAAAGGACCTAGTTTATCTTGCATTATGTAATGGTTGTTGTTCATTCTATGTAGGCAAAATGAATAGGTGTCTATGAGAGAGCATTCATGACTAATACTGTGCATGCAGGGGTATGAGCTACAGTGCACTAGCAAAACAGATGATAAACACAGGCATGGAACATTCTTTTAGGTTTGTAGCACTATAATTCATTAATGATAACTTCAATAAGGGAGACCTTGTGAACAGAACTTATCAGACAGAACTTAAGTGGATTTTTTTACTACAAGCACTCTATTACCCTGGGTTGAATGACAGCATATCTATACAAGCCACTTTAAGAGCAAGACCTTTGAAAAAGAAGTAAGCTTTATATATATTTCCCTGCTACATCAGTTTTATTAGATATATTTTATTTAGTATCTGCATTTCTAAAATACATAGACATGCTCTTTGAGATGTCTATACTTAAATCCATCGTGATTTTGGATACCATATATGGTTTTATATGATATAGAGTGTCTGTAGCTTTAAACATATACTTGTGTAGTTACTATGGCAGCTAATAAGACTGGATGCACTTTGTTCTGATTTGTTGATTGTAGCTGCCTTTGCACTTTTAAGTTTGTAGTTTTGAAATGCATTTTAGATCTGATGAAGCTTACTGCAAAAGCGCTTATCTGTATTTTATTCTGTCATTACAATTTGTGTCTTACATCTGCTGTGAACTACTTGGAGAAGAATTTGTTTATTATCACTTGTTACACTCCAGTGGTTTACTTTCTTCAGGCATCACCCTCCTGTTTTGCTGTTTTATTGTACTGTTTTGCTGCCTGAGAAGGACATGGCTGATGGTCATATTGAAATAGAACTGGGCTTTACTCCACATGAACAACGAAGAGATACGCTGGCACATTTGTCTACTTTCCTGAGGGATGATGTTAATGTATTACTTATTAGTGAAACCACTGGCAGGAATATGGGCAAGGAAGAAAAAGTGAGTGAAACCAAACTGTTATGTGAACATTTGGGAACTGTAGAAAATGACCTGTATAGGTTAAAATGTTTACAATGTCCATGGTTTCAATTAGATGCCTGTTGTAAATACAAAAGCATTCCTCGTGGGCTAAGAGTTTTGTTGATGCCCACATATGGAGAGCAATACCCCATCTGCTTGCTCAATGGCAAAACATTAACATTGATACAAGTTTTGCGTATATGCGCCTTCTCATTGACTATTTCCTACCTCTTGAAAAGGAATTAGTGACTACTATTCAGCATCAACAGGAAGAAGCTTATAACAAGTACCCTGTTGATTCTGTTGATGTGTTATTAAGTGAAATAATAGACCATGTATGCATTTATGAATGGAAGCTTCTTGCACAGAAGAAGAAAAAGCTCTCCAGAGATTTAAATGACTTTTCTAACAATGTTGTGTTTATGTGGCCAAAAACACAACAGGGAAAAAGTTCCACTAATAATTTAAATACTGAGCAAGTTAATATAAGCAGTAATAGTGAAGCAAGGTAACTAGCACCACACCCCTTGCCGATGATGATGCAGACATCCTCAACAGTAGACACATCCGCTTTGGCAGCTGATACCTTCACTGTAGAGCCGCGCTCAGTATACAATGCACCACAGGAGGGAATAAACATTGAACCTGAAGCCATAGTGAGACCAAAATTCCCAGAGCAGTAACCCATAACTACAAATACTTTTTTCCAATGAGCAGTACAGTTGTTTTCTAATTTTCCGCTCCCTTTTCAACAGAACAAGAAGCGATCCATCGAGGGAATGGACTACAGGCAAAAGAACAAACAGAGTGCACAAACCCAAGAAGGAACCACAAATACTCTAACCAGTATGTGGAAAAAAGTGACAAAGTTAAATTTAGTTTGGAACATTTCAGCAACAGCACTTTCTCCTGCAGAAGAGGAAGTGTTAAATAAAGGTTTATCTTTTATTCCTGCACAGCCTGCTAATAAAGCGGACACACTAACTGAATTAAGGACATTTACTAGAAATGTATCTTTAAAGTTATTGTATGGTAACTCTGAAGTTAGTGGCAGCAGTTTTATGTTTGGAAGACCAACCAATTTTACACCTCCTCAGCATCCAGTTTTGGATATATTTGTTTAACAATGTGAGAATGACATTTATGCATTGTTAAATAATTTTAATGGATGGAAATGCTTTCTAAATTTATCGAAATGAGAACAACAAGTGCTTTATGACCTAGAATGCAAGGATATTATTGTCATTAGGCCAGCTGACAAGGGTGGCTTAATTTTGATAATGGACAGAATCCATTATTTTAGAAGTATGTTAGCCATGCTGTCTGATGTTAATGTGTATAAACAAATTGAATATACTGAGGTAGTAGGGATGCAAGATGAGATTATTAGAACATTAAGGGATTGTTTTTAGAGCAATACAATTGACAAGGACTTGCTTAGTTATTTTATAGTTGAATATCCCAGGGTACCAGCCCTAAATGGACTACTTAAGGTTGACAAGGATATCTTGAGCCCCCTTTTCGACTCATAGTGGCTGGAGCAGGGTGGGCAACTGAGCCCCCCTCTATTTACCTTGATAAACAATTGAAACCTGTTATTGCCATGTGCACTTCAGAATTAATAGATAGTAAACATTTTTACAAGAATTTTAGAACTTTGTTGATGAAAAAATGGATCATATACCAGGTTATTTGGTCACCTTAGATGTGAACTCTCCTTTCACATGCATACCAAATACAGAGGGGATACAGATGGTCAAGCAAGTACTCATGAACAGTGGTATATATGATAAAACACACATATATTTTCTATGTTTATTATTAGAGATGATTCTTGAGTTCAACATAGTCACATTAGATGACCATTATTACCTTCAGACTTCTGCAGTGGCCATGGGCACCTTGTGTGCCAATGGCTACACCAATGTAGTCATGGTAACTTGGGAAGAGGACATTATGTATAAATTTGATTTACATCAGCAAAATGTATTATTTTACCATCATTTTGTCGATGACCTCTTTCTTTTTTGGAAGGGTTCCCCCACTAAATTACAACAGTATGTTTCTATATTGAACTCAAGCACCACATTCCTTAAATTTTCTCATGTATTTTCTAATATATCCATTAATTTCTTAGATATCACACTGCATATGAATGCAGATGGTACTTTCTATACTCAGTTATACAGGAAAGAATGTTATAGGCCCACCTATGTACATCAAAAGAGTATGCATCTACGACATATTTTTAAAAACACATTAAAAGGCCAAGGCCTGCATACCAGCCATTTGCACAGTAGAAATGAGGACTTTGAGAAAAGGCTCTTGGAAATGAAGACTGATTTTATTTCTAGGGGCTACAATGCCAAAGAAATTGTTAGTATATATGATACTGTTAGTGCTGATAGGGTAAATACTGGGAGACCATACTTTTCGACACCTCCTGGATGTGATCACATCACATCCAAATCTAATAGGGATGACCAAAGAAGTACAATCTTCTTTGTGTTAACATACTCCAGTGATGATATGAAAATTAGAGATATTATAAACACTGGACACTATTACACACAAGTCAGGACATACATAGGATTGTTGGTGATAACCCATCCTTTGGATACAAGAACAAGAAATCATTAACACATAAGTTATGTTATCCTAAATCAATCAACCAACTAAATAGGATCACATCTGGTTATGGGACGATGAGATGTAACAACTGCTCTGATTGTATATATATTGATGTGTCTAGGTTCTTCATACATCCCAACACTAGCAGGGAGTTTTCAAATCTGCCCTCAGCTGACTGTAATTCAAAGAACCTAGTTTATCTTACATTATGTAATGGTTGTTGTTCGTTCTATGTAGGCAAAAGGAATAGGCGCCTACAAGAGCGCATTTCTGAGCACTTATACTGTGCACGCAGGGGTATGAGCTACAGTACTCTGGCAAAACACATGATAAACCCAGGCATGGAACATTCTTTTAAGTTTGTAGCACTAGAATTAATTTATGATAACATCAATAAGGGAGACCTTGTGAACAGAAGTTATCAGGCAGAACTTGTGGATTTTTTTACTACAAGCACACTATTACCCTGGCTTGAATGACAGCATATCTATACAACCCACTTTAAGAGCAAGACCTTTGAAAAAGAAGTAAGATGTATGCATATTTCCCAGCTAGGTCAGTTTTATTATCTATATTTTATTTTTTATTTAGTATCTATGCATTTTTAACACACACATATATATATATATATATATATATATATATATATATATATATATATATATATATATATATATATACACATGCTCTTTGAGATGTTTATACTTAAATCCATCTTGATTTTGCATACCATATATGGTTTTATGTGGTATGGAGTGTTTGTAGCTTTAAACATATACTTGTGTAGTTACTATGGCAGTAATAGCAATGGATGCACTTTGTTCTGATTTGTTGATTGTAACTGCTTTTGCACTTTTAAGTTTGTAGTTTTGAAATGCATTTTAGATCTGATGAAGCTTACTGCGAAAGTGCTTATCTGTATTTTATTCTGTCATTAAAATTTCTGTCTTACATATGCTGTGGACTACTTGGGGAAGAATTTGTTTGTTTATATGCAAGTTTGTAGTTGAAATTCACATGTAACTGTGTACAGTGTATCATGGGTGGCAGATAACATCACAATATATTTGTATCAAAAATGGAATAGAATGCCATATGCAGTGTCAAATGGGAGCATTCTTGCCTAGGCTATGCTGTATTTACATAATAGGCATATAAACATTTTCCTGTCCATTCAAATGTGTGTCAGTGAGCCCAGAAATATCACACTGATGTGTAGAAGCAATATTGAATAAGAAATGCTCATACTTCAGCATTATTGTGCTGCAGTTAGGTCATTTACAATATATACTTAAATATGAAGCAAGGCGTGCAATAGACCAGGTAACACATCACAATAATGATTGCCATGCAAACCAATAGGTTGAAATTATGTATATAAGAAAATGCTATAACAGACCTGTACACCTACACATAGGTGTTAGCAGAGCATTCTAAGTCTGCCAACATCACTGATAATTTGATACAGCAGACACCCATTCTACATATAAATAAAAGTAAAACACAGCATATAGTAAGTTAAGAAACACTACCAAAAGTTGCTACCTGTCTGCTGTTAACACAAAATTTGTATTGCATGTTGTCAGCATTATTTACCAATGTAGCAAGTTGCTAACTACTGCTGTTGACACAGCTGAAACAGTAAAAGTATTCTATGCTATCATCAATATTCACCAGTTTAGCAAACCCACATAACTTGCACACAAGACTTAGACTTGCAGGTATAAACAAAAATGCTGAATATCATTTTGATTGTGTCAGTGAACAGCCTATGACCCCAAAATAAGCCATTAACATTGGCATTGGAAAGATGTGCACACATGCAGTTTTCACAAAGAAAAATGTTTAGCAAAAGGTATGTATAAAACATTAAGAATTACAATGTATACCTTTTGGATGCATGATGGAAACATTGTCATCTAATTTGCATGTACGGATGCCATCTGAATAGCATTCACATCCAAGAAATAGACACATGCTAATGGTCTTAATGTGCAGAAATAAGGCTGAAAATAACAACACATAACTCGTTCCCTTTACTGCTCCTCCAGCCTGTACATTTGCTCAATGTTAAAATCAATAAAATAGTGCTGGAACCACTAAAAAGAAATGTTTTAATAAATAAAACACAAATATTAGAAGTGTAGATGTACTTTTTCCTAATCGGCTTTTTCAGGAGAATATAAAAACAACCTTAAAACTTTGTCTTATATAATAAAGAAACAATGAAGTCACATGAAAACCAGATCACATGATCAATAAAATCACATAAAATAAAACAATTAAAAAGTTTATAAAAAAGTTAAGAAATATAAATAATAAAACTATTTTAAAAATCATTTTATTATATTATACTTGTATCTGCAACTGTTTCAAATATGGGTCAATGCTAATCATTTCATTAAGACTCAGTGCTATATGTGCTCTAAAACATTTGTTCCCTGACAACACATGCTTTTAGCCTTTGAAAGATCAGTTGAAAGAGAGATTTATCAGTTGCTTAAAATGACGATAAGAGACCACATAATTTTTATAATTTGACTTACAAACAACAAGAATCTTTGCAAGCTTTAATTGGTAATGAAAATATAGTTATAAAAGGGGCTGACAACATGGGAAAATTGTGGTCATGGACACACAAGATTAAAAAAAACTCCATGTACCCTATGCTAAACAGTGTTAAACATACCCAGATATCAATGAAAGAATATGACATTATGCTTCATGTTCAAAAACAGTTACCATGAATGAATGCTTCCAAAACAATCACCCAAGAATTGTATCAATATATTGCTACTGCATCTCCTAAAATTTCCATAATCTATGGCCTTCCAAAAATACATAAGTCACTCATAGATCCACCACTAAGACCAACTGTTCCAGCCAGAGGCTAGGTGACTGAGCCAATCCCAAAATATATAGATGGCACATTTAGAATACATATTAAGTAGGTGTTTACCATTATCAAAGACTCTGGTGATTTTTTACATCAATTGGTGAATTTTTAATTGGATAAAGATCTAAAAGGCAGTTATTTTGCTACTTTGGATGTAGTCACTTTTTACCTTTATTCCGAGCAATATATGTATCCATTATGTAAGAGAATATCTTGCTGAATACTATGAATATTTTGTAGAATATATGAATTGCTTATGTGCATTACTTGAACTGGTGCTTTTCAATAATGCATTCATGTTTCAGAAACAATTGTTTAAACAAAATACTGGTGTTGCAATGGGCACATCAGTAGTAAATACATATGCCGATCTCTTGATGTTTTATAGGGAAGGGAAATGCATTCTATCAGATTTTCCGTTCAAACATAATACTGTCTTTTATAAACATTTTGTGGATGATGTATTTCTGATCTGGAATGGTACTGCAGCTGAACTTAATTTGTTTATTGAATACCTCTCTAATGCAACACAATATTTGAAGTTTAAGAATGAGATTTCCACTGAGGAGATTAATTTTCTTGACATCAAGTTGACTAACAATGTGAATGGTATTATAGAAACATTATATAAGAAAGAGATTAAATGAATACCTTTCTACATAAGACTAGTATGTACCATCCCTTTATATACAACAATATAGTCAAATGTCAGATGCTGAGAGCAGCACATTTAAATGCAAATGATACAAAAATGCAGCATGTTTAACAATTACGATGTCTGGACTAATATATAAATAGATAGTGCACATCAAATATAAACATACATGCTCTCAAATTATGCACAGGGACCAACACATACACATGAAAACAACAGGGGGATAAGGATAAGGTAATGTGGACTGCAGTCACTTATATGATCTCTTATGCTAACCCTCCACAGTCAAGGGAGTACATGGTCAGATTTGCTTTAAATAAAGTGTCAATATAATTGGAATTCACGGCCCGCTGCAGTGTTCCCAAAATGTCCCAGATCAGCAAAATATCAATGATAATGACTAATAATTATGTAATATATAATTCTGAACATACAATATAAGCTTCAATAAGAACACCAGGAAATGTGGTAACGTGTAAATTACATGTGAGTATCTAGAATTGCTGGTAATAATGAAGGAATATGTAATTACGTGGCATGGAAGATACTTGTAATACAAAACTGAAATTATCCAAGTTGCAAGTAAAATATGTCTGAATTAAAAAAGAAACAGTATCCATGGCAACAACTAAAAGATATTGGAGTTCAAATCCAGAACAAAATATCACCATCAGCTATGCCACAGTGTAGCGGTAAATCACTACATTTCATATATATTCAGTCTAATTACTAAAATCATATCAAATGCATGGTGATCTGCATTAATGTTACTTTTCTCTCATCCACTCTAGAAACAATGCATGTGGACACATATTAATGAACACCTAAGACAAAGCTCCGAAAATATGCCTTTAATGATCATTGCAATCGAATAAGACAGACATCAGGGTTAAGAAAGTTCTTGTTATATAATACAGTCTTTAATAATTGCAAATATCAGCAAAATGCATAGTCATCCATGGCCCAGGCACTGTAGGTGTTAATGCTTTTTGAAAATGAAATATGTGAAAAGGTTACGTCTTCAGTCTGTAAACAACTTTGAAGCATATTAATATGGATTTAAGAAAATCATACGAATCTGCTCATACATTTTGTGCATATCAATGAATTAGTGAGATTTGAACGTTTGGATAATCTACATCATCATGCATTGCTGCATTGCTCAGCAAGGTAGCTATTGCACATCACACTATTTTCTGTAGCTAAAATTCTTCTCTGGCTAGCAGTTTCATTAGAATTTGTAGAATACTTGCATTCCTTCATAATACCTAATGTTATTTATGTATCCTGCACACCTGCTGTTTTGGCTAAGCTAGTTTGTGCATGTCCACTGTATGTACAGTTAAACCTCCACTATCTTTTAATCTAACATTTTAATTCCATTAGGAGTTCCATAGTCACATACATCTATGTATTGCATATGGGAAAGAAATGGACTCTAGTTCATATAAAACAGATGTAGTCAGTAAATGCTAACTGTAAGAATTAGCGGTTAAGGTCTGTATTTTGGCACTTACTGTAGGCATCCAGGGGCTGAGCTCAAACCTGAACAATCCTGTCCTACATGTCATCCCTGTCCCTTTGTGAAAGTCATTGTGTCAGTGCCAGACCACACCTCTCTTGACTTAACTTGTTTGTCCTTGGAGATCCCTCACAGTCTAGTTCCAAATGTCAACATGTGTGAAATTCCTTGGTCCTGCTTGCATCTTCTGTTCATTTCAGGTGTAGATGGCTAGCATATTCATAGTCCAGTGACATGTCATCAGTCCAGTTGAGCACCCAAATGCACCACAGCCATCTCTGAGTTGGCATTTTTGCTACTGGCTTTTAAAATTGAAGAAAAATAGTTTCCAAAAAATGCTAACTGAGGTTCCACTCAGTTCAGAAATAGCAATGGTATCATATGAAAATGTATCAATTTCACATTTTATAAGTGGTGCATAGGCGGCAGTAGCAAACTATTGGTGGGCATGAGGGACATGTTACAGATGTACTCTTTCGATGATAACTATTGATAATTTCTGCTGAGCACTGAACACCTATGCAGAGATATCAGTTAATGTGCCAAGATTCGAGATTTTAGCCAGATGTTGTTGCTGATGGGATTCCAAGATCTTGTATGCTAATGAACCTCATTAATTCTGTATGGTGCAAATGGTACTTAAAAGGTGTTTGCGCTTAACTAAATTCACTGTGAGGCACAGCTGCCTAACTGCTATCCTCACAAAGGTAAGCTATCATAACCAGCCCTGGTGAATATTGGATATGGATGGAATAATCTACTGTCTGTCAGTAAAACAGATTCACTTTTATATCTAAAGTAGGTTTGCTGATAACTCTGACTTATGGGGTTGTCCAGATGTTATACATTCAATGACTGATTTATGGGTATTCTCTGATGCTTACTCATACACTGATAACATTCAATAGGATTGTGGGAACTTCAGGATGGCTTAACATTTACTTTGGTTGTTTTCATCACATGTAATCTTGACCATAGAGCTATTCATTTTTTTATAAGCTGATTTTGTTGTGCCTTAGTATTTTAACATGCTTAGTATATCAGTTGTTTTCCATATCAGGAAGTTCACATCTGTGTTGCTTTCAGTCAGTGACTACAGTAACATATGTGATGCATCATACGTGCTTCAGGTAGACTTGTTAGGTAAAGTTTGATGCACATGTAACTGTGACAACAACATTTTGTACTACTAAAGTTGCAATCCATTGGTTGTGCATTTGACTCTTACTTGTTGAAATATCTATTGACATGTATTCAAATCCCACCTCTGTCTATATGACATATGTAAATGTGGGGAATGGATTGATAGCTGTGCACATGTATGCCGAAGAGATCAGGACATATGGGTCAGCTATTCAGACATGTTCTCTACACTTATCTGTACATGATGGTGATATAGATGACACAGACTGCTTTGTATAACTATGCACTGTAAATGAGAGTTGAGGCACTGAATTTACACAACCTTTGATCATTGATATGTCAATATGTGAACCTTTGCATAAAATCTGATATGTGCATGTCACCTTTTTTTCAGATGTCCAGCCATAATAGGCAGGACAATTTTTCACCCAGAGAGAATGAAATCATTATTTAGACTCTGTGCAAGCATGACCAGAACTTATTAGAATGGACAAGTGATACTGTGTGAAGACATCAAATGTTGAGGGATCTCAGTGGCCAAGAGCTGTTAGCAGCACCGAAACCTTGCTCTGCTTATTTTGATTTATTCTGACAGAATTTTTATCAGAAAATTCAGCTTATAGTCTTTTTTCACTGGAAGATTAATATTTAAGTATTTATCTATAAGACCAACACAGGAACCAAAACAAAAAACAAAGTAAATTCAAGCTTCCACTAGCGATGAGATGAAAAACAGACAGCCCAATCTGTATTCTTTAACATTTTCGTTCTGTTTAATCCAAAAGAACTTCATCAGAAAAGCACCCTTGGGCAAAAGCCAAATTTAAATACCAAGTCATACAAATAATTAACCAATGAAAAAGCATACTTAATTATGCCTGTACTAAACATAAAACTGTGAGTAAAAAATATATACACAGTAAAAACTGAATAATAGAAACACAATAGCGTGAATAATAATGACAACAAACTAAATTGTAATAAAAATCTTGTCATTCAAATTTAAAATCTTTTAGCTAATAAAAAACACTTAATGTTGATAGTGTTGTTTAAACCAGGCAAGCAATCAGCCTTTAGCCTAATCTGCCAAATGGCTTCCCTACATTCCAAATGGTTCTTGAAATCACCACTAAACAGTGTGTCATCAACTTTTTCTAACACAGAAAAAATGAATTTCTTGAACAAAGGACAAAGTATTGAATGCTTTGCCAAAGCGTTGTACTCATCCTTTTTCTTAGTAGCTGAATACATATTGGGCTGTCTGTTTTTCATCTCATCGCTAGTGGAAGCTTGAATTTACTTTATTTATCTATAAGATCTTTACAGAAATATCTAGTTGGTGATTTTTCTGTTATTTTTTTTTACTGTCAGGGCAACTTATTGCTTCATTACTACCATGAGTCATTTGAAAGGAACTACACAAGAATCTATAATGAAAAAAGAACTGCAGTCTATACTAACCAGTATCCAGGAACTTGCAACAAAAATAGATAAACTGGATATGAAAATGGACAATATTAAAGAAGAAAATAAGGAAATGAAGCTATGGAATGAGCTGATTAAGTAACAGTCACAGCAAATAACAATTAAAGAAGCAGTAAATGACATTGATGGAAGAGTGGCTCAAAATGGGAATCACGTTGAATTTTTTTTCAAACGGAATTTTCCAAACTTATAGAAAAAAATAGAAAATATTGACAGTAGGTCAAGAAGAAATATCATAAGAATCTGCAGACTACCAGAGAAGGAGGAAGGAGACAACATGATTTTATTTTAAATAACTGGCCTCCTAAGTCACTAAACTTACCTGAAACTCTGTCATTTTGCATTGAGACTGCACATAGATCTCTCTCAAACACTTCACATAAAACAATCCACCTTCTCCTATATCAATTATAGTTAAATTCATGTCAAGTCAAGATAAAGACTTAGTCCTGTAAAAAACTTGGACTAACTCACCTGTAAAAATAAAAGACGATTCCATAAGGTTTGATAATGACTATTCCACTTCTATTATGATTAAAGAAAAGTCATGTGCTCCCTTAAAAAAAAAAAAAAAAAAAAAAAAAAAACTTAAAGAAAGAAAACATCAAAGCACAGCTTGCATTCCCGGCTAAAATAAGGATGTTTTTAAATGAGGGACAAAAAGCATTTGATACCTTAAATGAAGCAGTGGATTTTGTACAAAAGAAGAAACTTTTGGAGAAGACTGAAAATATGGATTGGACACTGGAAAGTTTAAAAAGACAAGCGACAAGAAATGGATGGAATTTAAAAGAAAAACAAAGTAAAAAGACTAGAGGCAAACAAATTTGTATAGTACAAGTTGTAAGTTCTTAGTATACTGTTGTTCTCATTAACTTCTAAATAAGAGTATTATCTGAAACAAGATAAAAGCTTTTTTACTTGATCTTATAGATAATGTTCTAATACAAACTTAGTTATTCCACCTGATCTATATATGGGCTGTTATTGAATAACATGAACAAAAGCCAGGGAGCTATTCCTTCTGAGGTTAATATTAGTATTTATATTCAAATAACAGCTTACAGTGTCTTATTACTGTATATTGTAATTAAATGGTATACCATATAGGTTCTATGCTAATAATAAGTTAATACTAGATATTTAAATAAGGACAAACTCTGTAACAATGATATTTTAATGTTATGTGAAATGTCTAGTGTGAATATATGTGTTTTTCCCTCTCTCTCCTACTAAATATTTAGTTGTTTCAAAAGTATATGGTAAGTCTGCTTCCCTGAGTGATTCTGATGTTAAATGAAAGGTATACTTTTTCCATGAAACAGCTTTACAGTTAATTTTCAATGTAAAAGTCTGATTAAAATGGTTTTCTATACTGCAGCAGCTCACCTGTTGCGGGCATAGATTCATAGGTTCATAGGTAGGTACTAAGCTATCAGCTAAGCTATCAACCCAAGGGCCTAAGTAAGCCTAGTCAACAAGGTTCCCTGGCTTTCACCACCCAAGAAAGTTATTTTCCTATGCCCCTGTCGAGCAGAGCCACAGAAGTGATCCCTGGGGTGTATTTCCTATTTCCCATCCACTCATCAATATTTTTCTTAAAGAGTGCCAATGAGGAACTTTGCTTGACATAGATGGGTAGCTTGTTCCAGAGTATGGGAAGTCTCTGGGACAGGAATCTATCCCTCCAGCATGTCCTGTTTATTGTGGTGACAAGATTTAGGTCCCAAGAGCATGTAGCTTGGAGGGATTGGGATTTCTTTAGGTGTAGCATGTCCAACAGCTCTGGGTTTGACATAGCTTTATATGTTAGACAGAGATCACCTCAGAGTAGGTGATATGCTATGGAGAAAGGCTGGAGTTTTTAAGACAGTCAGTGTAGGGCATCTATGGCCAGTAATCCACTTTGTGAGGTACTTCTGTGGCCTTTCCAGCTGCTGTCGATGTCTAGTGAGGTACATTCCCAAAGGGGCATTGTAGTCTATAATGGATCTAATGAGTGTCGAGTAGAGGGGAACAATTACCTCTTTTTTCCTGGATGAGAACCCTTTTGTGATGAGGTGTACCGTGTAGAAGGATTTCCTGACTACTGGGGTAATGTGATTATCAAAGGAGTGACTACTGTCCACCTTGGTCCCAAGGTCTCTTATCACACATTCGGCATTAAGTAGAGTGCCACCTATGTGTTAGTTCATAGGTACAGAGTTTTTACCAAAAGGGATGACAATGCACTTTTTGGCATTGAGCTTGAGGCCATGGCTCTGACATCAGACATCTGTCTCAGTGAGGCCTTTCTGTATGATGTCCACATTATTTGGGGACTCGACTATGGCTACTAGTTTGCAGTCATCTGCAAACTTCATTAGACAAAGGCCTTCTGTGTTAGCCTGTACTTCAGAGAAGTAGATACCAAGCAGGAGAGGTCCCAGGACTGAACCCTGTGGTACTCCACTTGCCTCTGGTTTGAAGTCAGATTTGGAGTCTGCAACTTTTACAGTGTGGGTTCTATCAGTGAGCCAGTTGACAATCCATCTCTAATGTAGGGATTTATACCTAGTTTAGTGAGTTTAGCTATAATTCCAGAATGGGGGTTGGTGTCAAAAGCCTTGTCGAGGTCAAGATAGGTTGTGTGAACCACCTTACCCTCATCTACGGCTTTGGTGACTGCCTCAAAGAAGTCAATCAGGTTCAGGAGGCATGATCTGCCTTTTAAAAACCTGAACTGGGTGGGATCCAGAGTTTGTAGGTTACCAATGTCTTTGTTTATGAGTTCCATGATGATACATTCCATGACCTTACAGACCAGGCTCGTCAGGCCAATAGGGTGATAGTTCCTGGGCTCAGTAGTGGCTCCCCCTTTGTGGAGTGGGATAACTGTTGCTGTGCACCATTCAGTGGGCACAAAGCCTGACATGAGGCTATGATTGAACATGGTGCTTAGGTGGGGAGCCAGTTCAATCTGAAGTTCATGTAAAACACAGCCTGGGATGTTGTCCAGTCCTATGGATGTTGTGTTTTTGGCTTTAGAGAGTGCAGCTTTTACCTGCATAGCTGTGATTACATGGACTCTGCATTCTTGCTTTATAGATATGGGCCCTTTAGGGGGTGAGAGGAGGGGGTAAAGTTAGCACTGAACGTATCTGCCAGGATGTTGGCAATATCAGTTGGTTCTGTAATTTCTGTGCCATTGTGCTGTAACTCAGAGCAGATCTGGGTGTTGCTATTGAAATTCTTGACATAGCTATATAATGCTTTGTGGTTGTCCCTAGAATTAGTGTCAATTTTGTTTTCATAGCTTTGGAGGATATTATAAGGGATCTCAGCTTTGTACTGAGGCTGACCAGGGAGCTGCTCCACTCATGGGATTTTAATCTCATTTGCAACAGTTTCTTCCTTCTGTTGCAGAGTTTATTTATGGCAGGGGACCACCAGATTGGCTTCTTTTTTTGGAGGATAGTGTCTTGGTTCTGTTTGGGATAGCACAATCCATGCACTCATGTAAGTTGCTATAGAGTGCATTTGTGTAGGATTCAGCAGTCATAACTGTATTGTCCATCTGCATGGGTGTCATGAAGTTCACCACTTCTGTCTTAAAAAGCATGAAGTTGGCTTTGGAGAAATTTTTTACCACTGTTTCCTTAATGGGATGGGGGCGAGATATGGATATCTAGGGTGATTAGCTTATCGTCAGATCTGACCAACGAGGAGTTGACTTCAGGTATGGAACACCGGTCACTAATGTTGGTAATGACTAGGTCTAGGATATTGTTCTCCCTGTTGGGGGTGTGGATATGTTGATCCAAGGCATTGGAATTTATCAATTCCAGAAAGCGTTAAGCGAAGGAATTGGTACATGAGTAGTTTTCCCAGTTAATGGTAGGGTAGTTGAAATCGCCCATTATTATGGTGTTTGGTTGAACCCTAATATTTTCCAGTATATCAAGAAAAGAGGAATGGGAATCCTGGGGCATGGTGTGGGATCTGTAGCAAAGTTCAATTTGGATTGCAGTTTTGCTGAGAGTTAGTTGCACTTGGATAGCCTCAGATGCATTATGCTGAGCAACTAGCCTGGCGGTGTGAATATCCTTAATGAATATGGACACACCTCTGCCTCTGGTGCTCTGGTCCAGGTTAGATGGCCTCAAAGTGTAGTATGAGTTATAGCCTGGTAATGCAGGGGTTCTCTATGGATCCTTGAACCAGGTCTCAGTCACTGCACAGATATCGATTTTATCCTCTTTAAGGAGTGCCTTGAGGGAGTGCATTTTGAGAGTTAGACTTCTAGCATTGAGTAGCATTACCCTCAGTTTTTGCTTGCCTGTTCCTGTTACGGTGGTGAATTTGTCATTTGAACCTTGCTTCAAGAAGGCACTAGAGGGGCAGCAAGAGCCTTATCCAGTGTTCAGAATCTGAGGGGTGACAGGTGCAGGCCTCTCTGGCAAAGAATTATGGTCTGTCGACCATGGCACCCCAGACAGACAGATACTGGATCCCCTTAGAATGACACCAAAAATGTAGCCAATTGTTGAAGTCAATCATTTTGTCTTTGTACTGCAATATCATTCTGGGCAATGGCAGAATGCTACTCAGGGCTAGGGTCATACCTGCCTGGGTTACAAGATTGGAGAGCTCTTCCATGTCTCTTTTCATGTAGTCCAGCGAGGTAGATCTCAGGTCATTCACACCAACATGGAAAATGAGAGAGTCATATTTATACTTGTTGTGGAGTGACCTGAGTGCATGGGTTATGTGGCAGATTCTGGCACCTGACAGGCAGCTGACAGTAACCTGCTCCTTGTTTAGCCTGGCAAATGGGACATCAGTGTACCTGACTATAGAGTCACCTATGGCTAGTGTGTTGGGTACATTGTTTTGCCTTATGGGCTGTGGTTGAGTGGCACACTGAGTCAGTAGGCTATGTGTCATTTGGGTTGTGTTGGGGGTGGAGGTTGCTTGCGTTTCTGCTTTGGAGGTCTCTTTTGCTTGAGCAGATTATTATTGAGAGAATCCACAAATGTTTTTGTGTTTCTATTTGTGGATTTTGGTGGAGTAAGTTTAGTGGGACTATGTGATGAGTTTGGTGTGGTGCAAGTGTTTACCTTCTCTTCTTGACTGTCAAGTTCCGTTTTGGTTGGAGAGAGCTTTACCTCCAGTTTGGCTAGATAAGTGCATCTCTCACAGGTTGTAGTGTAGGGTGATAGGCAGAGAGGGCTGTCTGTGTACATGAGGCAATTGCTACATTGCCCCAAGATGCCCAGATTCATCAGATAGGCAGGAGAGAACACTAGGAGCTGACCCTTGGACATGCCTGAATAAAAAACTATTTTCCTCTAGACAAGTGAGGAAAGTAAGTACAAAAACTGTTTTCCTCTAAGTAATGAGGAATGTTGAGTGCTGTAGTAATTTGTAGCTTTTTTAATACTTACAACAAGTTCTGAACAAGTGTTGAGCATGAATAAGCAAATTCAAGTGCTAAAACTAAGAATCTGTACCTGAACTAGACTAGCTACAGGAAAGAAACAAGTGCAAATGCGAGCTTTTAAATCAGAAAGTTGAGAGAGATGGAAAAATTGCCCAAATGACCAATAACTACATTTTATGGGCCAGAAGCCACTCCTTATGTGGTAGACATATTGCAAGTTTAAAAGTGAAGCTAAACACTGTTTTCCCACAAGAAGCATATTTAATTGTTTTTTCATGCTTTGGAATGAGTCTCTAGCTGTTTCCCATTCACAGAAGCCCCCACAATATTGTCATAGACTTGTTGTAGCTTCAGGAAGAAATCTTTGACCTTTAAACATCCTATGAAACTGAAAATACTTCCACGAGATCACTGACGCAGATAAGAAAACTGAAGTAAACAAGGTATACTTTAAATATAAAGGTTTAATGTTATACATTTTTTAAAGATTGTTAGGTGTAAATGAAACTCATAAAAAGCTTCTTTAGTTTTTTTAGTAAAGAATGAGGTAAATGTATATTTGACAGTATGGAAAGGCATGTTTGATTTTCTCTGCACTGATTTTGCTATACTTATTGTCTTGTCAGTTAAGATTTGGTGTTTTACATATGCAACTTGTTATTTTTTTTTTTTTGAAGCTTCATATCATTAAAATGAGTTACGATTCTATAAATAGTAAGTTAGTAAATTAAACTGTTACAATAGGCATAGAAATTTTTGCATGCAGTAAAAGGAAGCAGAGCAGCAGAGTAATACATTCTTGTTTAACCACAAACAAAGTACGAAACCAGCAAACCAATAAAAAAGCACAGCCCAGCAAATCAGGACCCGAAACTGGCAGCAAATTGTTCAAAACGTGATGAAATTACTAGCGGTAGCAAAAGAGTTTTATAGACAAACGATCTTTATTAGGACAAACCAAATAATCCACAAACGATCTTTGTTAGGACAAACCAAGTAATCCAAGTGCTTTCACCCGTGTACTGTCGGGCTTTTTCAAGGAAAATCTCTGAACACCATTGTGCACCTCTTTAAATAGTTAATTCAAGTCACATGATAAAATTAATTAATTAATTAATATCCATTATGCTTTAAAAGATTTCTGCCTTTAAAAAAGTAATGCATTCAGTTTGAGATTCTCTATACATTCAAGTTCACTATCGCATTTTTTTAATTCATAGTTGAATGTGCTCAACATTTTAACTAATAAAAACTTGAATAATATATCCTTAAATGCTGTATTTCATGATTTGAGTACATGAAATGCATTAAATACATAAAAAACTTCAAATTTCTTCTTTTAAAATAGTAAAAGAACATGATAATAAATAATAAATAAAGAATGTCTATAATAAACCTCTACATTCTTCCTACTATTTCAGTAGTCTATTGTTCATTTTAAACATGTAGAGTTTAATAAATTAATCTTTCTTATTGCTATGAATGTGAGTAAACAAAGAATCACCTCTAAAACCTTCACTAGCAATGTTCAATATAATAATCCATAAATAATGTAAAATATGTGATATATGTAAAATATGTAAAAAATGGTTAGGCTTAAAATGTTAACCCTTTGTCAAAAAGGCGAGTGTGTATATAGATGTGAATTAAAAAACTGTATTGCAATGTGTCATTTAAGGGACTGTTGACTAGAACTATTATAACCTTGCTTTTCTCATTTTTAACACACTCATGATGTTAATAGAGTCATTTAAACTGGGAGTCTTTGTAGAGTTTAATTTCAACTGCCAATATAACTCATAATACTCTAACGTTGTCTCCCAGTTACCACCTCTAATGTCTTGTGAGACTTGCTCTAATACAAAAAAACTTCACGTTCATTTTTTTCACACATTAGGGAATGTTTATAAAAGGCATTACTCTCTTTCTGTTTCATCACATCATTAAAATGTTCATAAACTCTTCTCCTTATGTGTCGTTCAGTTTTTCCTATGTAAAAACTATCACAGGTTATAAATATCCCTATATATACTACCCCCCTCATGGCACAATTGTAATATTTCCTAGCAGTAAAGTTAAATTTCCTGGAGGAAATACTAATCCGTTCCTGATTGATCATGGCATGGCATTGCTTACAATTACCGCACGGGTAGGTGCCAACTCTCCTTTTGTTTTTGTTGCTCTCTAAATTATGTTTCATTTCAAAAATCTCTTTCAAGTTTTTATTTCTTTTCCTGACAAAATGTGGTCTTTCTGAAATGAAAGTTTTTATATCTTCATGAAAACTAAGAATGGGCCAATATTTAAAAAATAGTATCTTCTATTTTTTCAGAATTCTTGTTAAAAGTGTAAATAAAACTGCTTTTACCATCTGTTATGTTTTCACAGTTGGTCTGTGGATTATTGATAGTGCCTACTCCTAACAGTGGCTGATACGACGTGTCCCTTTTTTGACTAATATCCTGAACCAAATCTTCAAATAATTTGTCTGGATAGCCTTTTTCTAAAAAGAAGGTTTTCAGAATCTTCACTTCTTCATTAAAATCTTCTAGAGTACTACACATTCGAGAAGCTCTAATTAATTGACCCTTAATAATACCCCTTTTTTGGAAGTACGGATGTCCGCTGTTATAATGAAGGTAGGAATTAGAGAATGAGCTTTTTCTGTGTAGTTTAGATTGAAAACATTAATTTTCATAATCTTTAACAATAGTTACATCCAAATAATGTAATTTGTTCTTATCTATATTGTGTGTAAATTTAAAAAATGCTGTTGTGTTATTGATATAATGCAAAAATTCAAAAAAACTCTCTTCACTACCCTTCCAGAAAATACAAATGTCATCCAAAAACCTCCTATAATATAAAATGCCCTGTTGCCATTTACTCAAAAAAATTTATTTTTTTTCCCAGAAATACAGCACTATATTTGCATATAAAGAGGCACAGGATGCTCCCATTGCCACACCTTTTCTCTGATGATAAAATTCTCCATTGAAATGTATAAAATTGTTTTCAAGGACAATTTCCATAAGTTCTATTAATAAATTGATAGTTGTGGCAGTTTGGGCTATTTCTGTTGCTAAAATTTGATTAAACCATTATAATCCAATTTCATGTGGAATACTGGGGAAAAGGTCTATCACATCCACTGTGACCATCAAAAGTTTGGGACAGAACATTCTTTGATCTAAATTTCTCAAAAAATCCCAAGAATCCTTACAAATATGGTCCACGCTAACCACAAAAGGTTTTAAAATGATGTCAATAAATTTAGCCAAGGGTTCAGTAATACTGCCAGATCCTGATACTATTGGTCTACATTCTTGTTTAAACTTAAATTATAGAGTTACATGTGAGTTATATAATGGACAATAATATACTATTATATATTAGTTTTTATTGACTGCAGAAAATGTAGTTTTTAAGTATTGCTATGTAATAGTTATAGGTAATAATAGAGAATAAAAATAACTCTGAAGTAGATATATTGGTAGGCAGATACAGTCATATACCTGATATAAGGAGATAAGACTATATATACAAGTTTTGTTTATATTTCTTAACATAAAAAGTTAGAAGTATAGTTCTTTTTCATTCATATTGATATTCTATTTACATAATATGGATGTTTGTGTTTATGTTATGGGCATAAATAGGTATTTGTATATATATATATATATATATATATATATATATATATATATATATATATATATCATTGATTGATTGATAGTTCTTTAGTGGATTGTTTGACATGCACACAAATTAGTATATTACAGAGAATTATAAATAGTAGATTGGCCTTATTTAAAATGCAAAAAAGATATTCCTTTGGTGTCCAATTATGTCTTATATGTAGTGATAGCAAAAAAGATGATAAGTACATTTTAGCTTTAGTTCAAGCATAGTTAGATTTATGGTTATTTAGGTATGTTGTGGTTTGAGTCATTAGTACTTTAATGTTTCAGTTTGTATTGATCGTATTAGAGGTAAGGATATAACAAGGATGTGATATAATGTACTTTTAGTGTAATATACTAACATTATAAGCTGAGGTTATCACATTATGCTTTTTTATCATAGTAAATTCTATATTTTCCATGATTTTGGTTGCGGGCATTGTTGCTATTATATAGTCCAAAGGAATAAAACCAGAGAATAGTACTATTAGATAAGATAGGGTTCTGACATCAAGGTTTTGTGATGTCAAAAAAGTCTATGTATTACTTAGAAATGTTAAGTCAGGAACTGAAACTAATACCTTATGATTAATATAAGCCTAAAAATTGTGTGATGATTTAAAAAGAGGTTTTGACAATATAGTAATGCAAAGGAAACAAGCCTATATGTTTCATGCTAGTGGTATCAGAGATCCTAAAGGTATTATGCAATTCATTTATACATATAAAACTAATAAAAGATGTTATAAGAGAGGCTTTAATAATAATATATTTTTATTTTTTACACAGGAAAAAGAGTTCTCCGAGGAGAAACAAAAACTGTATAAACCAAAACACCTTGTGGAACCAGACCTGATACCAAAAGAAGAGTCCAAAGTAAAATTCTTCCATTTATTCACAGCCACAAAATAATTCAAGCACTTTTGTCCGCCACACTACAGGACTTTATCAAAACAGTTAACATCCAGTCAGAAAGTGCTTTTATCCTTGAATTAATTAACAGCAATTAAATACTTAAATAATTCAATTATCCAATAAAAGTGTTCATGAACTTTTAAAACATTCAAGTAGTCATTCTAAAATCACAATATATTAGTTGTTACCATCTTGAATGAAAATAACTATTATTAATTAATATTAAATAATTATTACTATAAATACAAAACAAACATATGTTGTTCAAAAACTTTCTATAAAAACTTTCACAGTTCATAATTTAGTCGCTCTTTCTTTAAGTATAGGTACAAGGGAAATATGGTCATTCAGACCTGGAGGTTGGGTGGCATTTAACAAAATCTGCCATCTATACTCACTTCTATATATGTTATTTGACCAGTCCCCCCTCTAATATCTTTCTTAATAATTTCCAAGATATGAAAATGAAATCCTTGCCTTGCGTAACCCCACAAGAGAGTGTATGCTTATATAACGCATTGTTAGTATTGCATGTCTCAATAGCATATAAATGTTCATTTATTCTTTTACATAGGGATCTCTGTTTTCCACACGTAGAACATGTATAAGTCTTTACAAATAACTATATATACTAACCCACTGCTATCACAGTTCCCTTTTTTCAAGTAATTCTTTCTCTTGGGGTCATCTACCATTAATTCCTTACCTGTGTAAATGTAGGGACACTACTTGCATAAACCACAACTAGTTGTACCTCCTTGGGTGGGTTGTTGGTGGATGGGATGTTCAAACAAACATTTTAAGTTATGTCCCACCTTAGTTGTAAATTGTGTTTTTTCTCCCACTTTATTACTTAACACTTGGTTACATTGCAATATTAACAAGTTGTGAGTTAAAATATCCTTGAATTTACCATCAAAAGTTCCAAACTGTGTAACCATAGTGTTGGTATATTCTTGGTTTTTTTTTTTTTTATTATTGTTGGGTCTCCCTACCCTATTTGTGGTTGTATCTTGACCTAAAAGTGGAACAAATGTGTTTCCCCATCCCCTCAGAATTTTGTCAGCCAAATCTTAAACCATTTTTGGGGTGTACCCTCTGGGCAGAAACATTTAATTTAAAATCTGTAATAGTGGAGTACATTCTGGCTCATCGGATCATCTGGCCTCTAACTAAGTTTCTTTTGATGTAATATGGGTGGTTACTTTCAAATGCCAAAAAACTGAATATGTGGACTTGCAAAAAACCTTGAATGTAAACCCTTGTGTTTCATAGTTCTTTTTAATGATGACATCCAGGTAGTTAATTTCTGTAGCATGGAAATTGTAGGTGAACTTAAAATATTCACAAATGTTTATGTATTCCCAAAAAGTTTTAGCATTTTTTCTTCCCTTTTCCATAAAACAAAAATATCATCCAGGTAATGCAAGTAAACAAACCACCCTTTTTCAAAACCTGAGTTGAAAATGTATCTCCTTTCCCATGCTGCTACCACTAAGTTGGCATACATTGGGGCACAGCTTGACCCCATGGCAACACCTCTTAGCTGCCTGAAAATTTGATTTTCAAAACTAAAGTAGTTGTGCTGTAAAAATGGTCTCCATAGCATCAATAATAAAATTGAAAAGAGGCCCCCCTCAATGTAGTATATTCTAATAAAGCCTCTGAAAATAATTCCAATCCTGTTTCATGTGGTATGGAGCTAAACAAGTCTACTACATCTATGGTAGAAAATCCCATAGATTCTAAGAAATATTCTTGTTTAATTCTTCCAAGGAAGTTCCATGAATCTGTTAACATATGTTTAATAGGAATTAATGTATCTTTCAATAAAATATCAATAAAGACCCCCATTGAGTAAGTAGAACTGTTATGCACTGCTATGATGAGACTGTATGGTGGATGAAAAAGTTTTTATGCACTTTTGGAACTCCAAAGGCAGTGGGGATGTATGGGTGGTCATTAAACAAAAATCTAAAAGTTTGTTCATTAATCACACCCAGGAATAAACTACCTTCCAGGAATAGCATTAGCTTTTTATGAGATATGTCTATTTCACCTATGGAAACTATTTCATAATGTTTTGTGTCATAGATTGTGTTTGCTATATCATTCACATAATCTTCTTTTTCACCAAAACCACCCCACCCCCTTTATCAGGTCTCATCACCCTGTATTGATCTGAATCTCTTATTTTTTTCAATTCTAAGGCTTCCTCTCCTGTGAGGTTAAACATTTTATTTTTATGCAAATAATAGGCTTGATAGATTTCCTTTTGTACATATTCTTTCGAAATCCACTAAAGTAGGATGTATAGGTGGGTTGTATAAGCTCTTTCTCTTAAATCTATTACCTACTGGGGTTCTTTCTGCCTCTTGTTTAAACTGTAGTTGAAAATTCAACTTCCTAATGTAAATTTTAAGTCCTGTGAGTACATCCACTATATCTACTTTACTCCCAGTTACAAACTTAAACCCTTTTCTAAAAAGAGAGAAATGTGCTTCAGTGATTTCCATGTCTGTGTAATTATAAACATGAAACTCTTGTGAACAAACTAATTTCCCATTAAATAGTGAAACACAGGGTTATATCTGTGTACTTAAATTCAGTACCTGTTCCCATAATTGTCTTTACCCTTTGGCCCTTGTCCCCTTGGTGTCTGCGGTCGCCCTAAAAATTATTATTGTTTTGGTTTCTGCTCCTATTAAGAATTCTTTCTGACCTCCTTGGAAGAGGAAAATCTTGCTCAAAAAATTTATATGTTTCACCTTCATATAACTCTGTTTTGTAGTTGTTAGACTCATTTCTGTCATCATATTGGCCTCTCCTAACTTCTGCATCTTGCCTGTTCTGGTTAAAAAATGGGGGGGGGGTGTCATAATAACTTTTTGGAAGTGGGTATGCCCCTGTGTGCTGATAGCCAAGTTCATCCCTCCTTAGCTTCCTTTGTTTCCTTAACACATTTTCTTTAACTTGTTATTCAATCCTGTTAAAATATTTTCATATTTCACTTCAAAAATCATAAAACAATCATCCTCCACAATATTTTGATTTAACAAATTAATTTAATCGATTAACTTTTGAATTTTACTACTGTTAATTTTAATAATGAAATGCAATAGCTCTAAGCCATGCTGGTCAAACATGGCTAAAAGTTCTTTAAGTTCTTCCTGCCCTGCTTTAATGCCATTTGGAAACTTATACACACACACAGTCCTTTGAGTACTCTTTGGACCCGAATACATTCTGCCAAATAGGCATTGTCAGTTTGTAGACTATGTATCTTGTTAATTTTAAGTTCAAATGTATGCAAACGTGTGTTAATGTCCATTGGTCTGCTAACAGTCTCCTGTCTGTTAAAATTCAAGTCTCTATTAATCCATTGTTCAAACTGCATGGTTCTGTTAGAATTAGTTTGCTTATTAAAGTTCCCCTGGCCGTATGGAACACTGTTGGTTTGGGTTAAACAAGTCGGTCTCGGACTGACTACAGTAGTTTTTCCTGTTGACCTTAATCCACCGGAAGTCATCATCAGGTGCATGGGTTCATCTGCAGCATAGTCTCTTGGGAACTGTAGTTTATCCAGAGTGGATTGCATCTGCTGGTATTGTGATGACATTAGTTTTATGAGATGAGTTAAATTACCCTCATCATTCACTGATGAAATCTCTAGCAATTCCTGCACTGGTGAAACTGGTGTAAAATTGTTCAAAGCAGTACTGCTGTTGGTATCCATGACAATGGTATCAGTTAACCATTATGTCAGGCCACAATAAAGGCAAGGTTGGATTCCAAACATGATCCAAAACACAAAATACACAGAAAAAAAGCATTCTCTGAGGAGAAACAAAAACTGTATAAAGCAACACACCTCGTGGAACCAGACCTGATACCAAAAATGAATTTTTATTTTATATTTGGTTTATGTAAATATAGAATAATATTGTTGTTATATATAGGAGTGATTTTGCAGTTTTAAGCACATTAAGTTATAGAGGACACATATACAGAAGTAACATTAAGATGTTTAGACTAACTGAAAATGAGTGGGTTTGAATATATATTTTTAAAGTGATGTTAGCATTAATTTAGAAGTAGTAGCAATAAGATTAGGCTAGACAGTTTATGGCAAGGCTAAAATGGAGTTTTAATGATTACATCATCAAACTAGGTATGTGTTATTGAGTGATGGGGTAGTGTTGTTCTTAGTATTAGTTATTTAGTTTTAGTCATTATGTTCTTGTCCATGTCAAGGTATGTTATAAATAGAAATATTCTTATATGTTGTATATTTAAAGTCATATTAATATATAACATTTTGTCTTGTATAAATATCAGGTAATACATGTATGTCATTGAACATTAATGGTTTAAATAATCCATTAAAAATAAGTCTTTTGAAATACATAAAACTTCATAAGACTGATATTGTCGTTTTGTAAGAAACACACTTGCTATCCAAAGATGTAGATGGAATGTTCTTAAAAGATTATACTTAGTTGGGTCTCACTTTAGAACAAAAAGAGAGGCATATTTATATTATGAAAAAAAACAATGAATATGCCAAAAGTGATTGATTCCTATACAGATAAGAATAGAATGTTAAGTTTGGTGATAATAGAAACAGAAAAAAGTATTATATGTTAGTTAACTCTTACTGGATACCTGGAATTGGAGCAAAAGTGTCTAAAAAAGTTTTTAGATACTATAGCACTTTATATGAAGGGTGAAGTAATTATAGCAGGTGATTTTAATTGCATGTTATTGGAGAATGACACCACTGCTAATAGAAAAATGCAAAACATTTTAATCATTTCATTAATAAAATGAACTTGAGAACCATCTATGATTTAAGAATATGTAAATCTCTTAATTATATATACTTCTCTTTCAGATTTGACACTCAAACCAATATAGACAATATTTTTGTCTCAAATGACTTATACTCTAAACCTGAAGATGTATTAATTATTTCCTGTCCATTGGCTGACCACAATGCAATTATTTTTAATCTCACATTGAAGTCTAATACTCTAATAATATATAATAGACTTCCTGTATATATATATATATATATATATATATATATATATATATATATATATATATATATATATATATATATATATATATATATATATATATATATAAATAAAATGAAGAGTTTTAAAAACTGGTTTATTAATGAAATTAAGACATTCTTAGAGTTTATCAGTAATGGAGAAGTTGTCAAGATCATTCTTTGTGATTCATTAAAAGCATATTTAAATGGTAAAACTAAAAACTGATATGTATGCAAAAGAAGAGAATGGGATAGAAAATTAAAAGAGTTATGCACTAAGATAGATACTTTAAAGTCAAAAACTAAACCAAATGATCAAACTAATAATTTAGAATTAAAAACCTTAAATCAAAAATATGTGGATATTTGTAGTGATTAGATTTCTTTAAATCTAGAAAAAATACAATTAGAATCTTATTCAGTAAATTCCAAAAAGTTTACACAGATTAGCCATTAGATTGAAGAATATGAATAAATTAAATGATATCAAGGAGATTTCATGTAAATATGGAAGTAAAAATAAAACAGTTACTGATTTAGAGGCTATATTAGAATGTTTTAGGGATTATTACAAACACATTAATAATAGTAATATGATAAATAGCAATAGTCTTACAAACTTTAAAAAAAATTATCAATAAGATAACCAAGTAATAAAGGAATTGTATTAATAAACCTTTTTCACTCAAGGAAATTAAAGATCAAATTAAAAATCTTAAAATAAATAAAGTTCAAGGTTTGGATGGACTAATTCCCAAACTATATGCATTGTTGCCAGAAAATATATTAAAAATTTTGGTGCAAGCATTTAATGATGTTAAATATACAAGTGTGCCCCCATCTTGGAGATTTTCACTTGTTTCACCAATACTATAACAAGATAAAGACCATAGGTTTTGGTATTTGTATTATCCTATTTTACTTCCAAACATAGATTTTAAAATGTTAATGTCAATACTGGCAGAAAGAATAAACAATATTTTGGATGAAATTATTAATGGTGAACAAGCAGGCTTTATAATGAATAGGAGATTGTATAATAACATTATTAGACAATAGAATTTGCTAGCGAAAAGAAAAAATAACTTTCAATTACAAGTTTAGGTTTGGACAAAGCATTTGATTCTGTAAACTGGAATTGTTTGTTTAAAGTTCTTGAAGAATATATTTTTTTCTGTAGAATTTATAAACTTAATCAAGATGTTATATAATAATGTGTCTGTGTTTATCAAATGAGATTCTTTGTTATCTAAATTTATTTATTTATTTATTTTACATTTGTTAACCGGGATAGTCCATCTGGATACATGTCCATTTTCAATGGAGACACGGGGAGAAAAGCTCCAAAGAGGCAATTTACAAGACATACAGACATTGATTAAAAACATTTTTCAACTAGGTCCACTAAGAATTTCTAGTTGAGAACACAAATTCAGTGTCATGCTATAATTTGAAATGATACAAAACAGCAATATCCACTTTCTCCATTGTTATTTGTTTTTATGTATTGAACCATTTGTAAATAACATCAGATCAAATAAAAATATAGAAGGCTTTTCAATCAATGAGAATTACTCCTCTAAAATAAAATTATTTGCAGATTATATATCATTAACTATTTATAATATTGATTCGTCATTACAATATATAGTAAAAGCCATGGAATGTTTTGATGATAATTCTAGCTTGAAATTTAATCATAACAAAACCAATATTTTGTTAATTAGCAAAGATCTAAAACCAGACCAAAAAAGTATAGTAATTTTAAATTGGATAATAAACAAATTAAATATTTGTGAGTTGCTATAACTTCAAGCAGTAAAGAACTAATGTTAGTTAACTATAGAGATATAACTAATAAAATGACACAACTAATTTCTAGTTGAAATAAACTATTCTTCACTATGGACGATAAGGGTATGCTAATAAAAACGATAATATTACCAAACATTTGTTATATATTCAGTCTTTAATCATATTCCTAAATAAAACATTTTTTAAATGAATTCTATTTGACTTAAATGTTTATGGCTCGATAATAAACATTGGATTTCATTAGACCGGTATATGAAAAGCTGGGAAGACTGTAGCATTAGCTTTCCAAATTTTGATTTGTACGTAAAAGCAACAAGTATTCAAATGATAGTTCAATGGTTAAATAATTTATATGATTCTAAGAGGAAATTAATTAAAAAATATATTGTTAAGTAATAATAATTTAGTGATTGAACCACATGTATAAATCATTGGATATTAAAATATTGCCTGAGTAGTAAAAATAAATTCTTCTGTATCCCATCGATTAATTATATTTTATCAACATTTAGAAGATATCTAAATAATAATTACAAAATAAAAGATCTTGAATTCTTATTATTTCCCACAGCATTTACTAGTGAATGTTTAACAACTCATAATCTTGGGAAAATGCTTGATTTTAAAGATAGCAGTTTAGTATTTTGGCACCAGTTTATACATGGTAATAAAGCACATTCAGCTGAGTATTTATTAGTCAGATATAATTCACAACAGAATAACTGCTTGAATCTCCAAAGTTGTAAGGATTTTGTAAATGAAAAACTAAAAGTGTCCTTAGACTCACTTATAAAAAATATTCTAAACATTTTTGAATCTTTATTTAACATCAGTTCTAATACAGGTAACAACAGGTAATGCATATCAAAAATATATAGGATATTAAGAATACATTGTTCCTTTATAGAAGTAAAGGTTTAGGATTACTCTACAAGAGTTAATAATGCACAGTTTTCTGAGGTGAATAAAGCATTATTACTTAAATCAATAAACATAAACAAAACATTTTCTTCACTGTACTGGAACTTATTTACTTGGAAATATCAGAAAAGATCTTTTATAACTCCCCATATGGTTGCAGTAATAAACAAAATATCAAATGTTAATTTCTGGAGATGTGAGAATGGCTACATATGATACTAGAATGTAAAATAATATATCCATTTTGGAAAGAGTTTAAAACTGTGTTGTGGCCAGATAAATGTATAATAATGAACTAATTAATATTGTTTAATGCTCCAATTGCAGAAGTTAGTCCAAAAACACAAGTGTCAATTTTATGGTGAATTTTAGTGATTGCAAGGAAAATAATTACTATAAATCGGAAATGTAAAAATACTATACTATTCTATGAATTTAGAAATTTAGCAAAAAGTGTATGCAAGAAAGAATTGTTAAGCATTAAGTTGAGACCACCTAACATCATCCATAAAGTGAAAATTGGAAAAATTCAGCTGCAGAGAAATATGGCTGTTGTGAATGTCCTGTGTGCAAACAGAAGAATGTGGTGCTATGCCCACAACTTCAATAGCTATATTCATAGGGGGAAAATAATGTCCATGGCCCACAAGGTGGTCAAAAGCACTACCCGATTTGACCACCATAAAACAACACCAACCCCATAACACATAGCTTACCACCACAGTGTGCCCCTCAACCTAAGCCCTTAAGGCAAAACACTTTGCCCAATTTACTAATCATAGGAGACTCAGTTGTGAGGCACACTGATGTCCCACTCATAGGCTGAACAAGGAGAAGGTGATAGTCAGTTATCTATCCAGTGCCAGGATCTGCCACATAACACATGTACTCAGGTCACTCAACAACAAGTACAAATATGACTCAGTCATTGTGCATGTGGGTGTGAATGACCTTAGATGTACCTCCCTGGACTACATGAAAAGAGATGTGATGGAACTCTCGGATTATGTGGCCCAGGCAGGTATGACCCTAGCCCTGAGCAGTATTCTACTATCACCCAGAATAATACCACAGTACAAGCAGAAAATTATTGACTTCAACAATTGGCTAAGTTTCTGGAGTCATTCTAAGGGGATCCGGTATCTGTCTGCTTGGGACGACATGATTGACAGACCTCGATGCTTTGCCAGAGACTGTCTGCATTTGTCATCTCTGCGATTCCAGGTACTGGTTAAGGCTCTTGCCCCCCCTATAGTGCCTTTTTTAGGCTGTGTTCCAAAGACTAAAATTCCACCATAACAGCTACAAACAAATTCAATCTGAGGGTTATACTGCTCAGTGCAAGAAGTCTAAATCTCAAGATGCACTTGCTCGCTCTCCTCAAAATGGAGAATGTCGACATCTGTGCTGTAATGGAGACCTGGTTTAGACAACTCATTCCATACCTTTTGGCCCCAGAATATGGACAGAAGCTCCAAAGGCGGCGGTATCTCCATATTCTTAAAGAATATGCACACCTCTAGACTGGTAGCCCAACATAATGCATCCAAGATACTTCAGGTACAACTAACACTGTGTAAGATGGCGATTCAAGTCACAGCCTGCTACAGAACCCAAAACATGTCCCAAGAATCTCACTCCAAGTTCCTAAGCACCCTGGAATCTATCAAGGTCCAGTCCAATACTTTCACACTGGGTGACTTCAACTACCTTTCCAGCAACTGGGAAAACTATTCAAGTACCAATGTACAGGCCCACCACTTTCTGAAATTTATCATTTCCAGTGCCCTGGACCACCTCATTCTGACCCCCACTAGAGGAAGCAACATCCTCAACCTGGTAATCACCAACATGGGAGACCATTGCTCCACACATATAGTCAATTCCTCCCTGGTTAAATCTGACCACAAACTTATCACCATGGAAATCTCCATCTCACCTACACCCCTGCTAAGGTGACCTCCCTAAAAAATTCTCTAAAGCCAACTTTGGGCTCCCAAAAACAGAGATGGCTAAATTGTTGGCACCCATGCCAATGAAAAATAGCTACATGACTGACAAATCATACACCAATACACGGTACGAACATGTACACAAATGCATGGACCTTGCCATACCAAATACAACTAAGACACTCTCCTCCAAAAAAAGAAAGCCAATCTGGGGGTCCCCAGCCATCAATAAACTCTACAATAGAAGGAATAAACTGTTGCAGAAAAAAATGAAGTCACAAGACTGGAAAACCTCCATTATTAGTATCAACAAACAGCTGAGATCCCTTATCAAATCCTCTAAAGCCAGCTATGAAGGCAGAATTGCAGCTGACTTCAAAAACAATCACAAAGCCTTTTATAACTATATCAAGAACCTACAAGGCAGTACCCCAATTTGCTCTGAGTTATTGCACAATGGCACCTCCTATACTGAGCCAACATATTGGCCGACAGATTCAGTGCCAACTTTATCCCTCCCCCCCAAGGGCCCTATCACAAAACCAGAAGAAAGCCTGGTACCCACCATTTCTGAGGCACAGGTAAAAGCCGCATTGTCCAAAGCCAAGAATACAGCATCCATGAGACCTGTTAATATCCCTGGCTGCATCATACATGAGCTAAAAAATGAAATGGCACCACATCTGTGTGCCCTGTTCAATAACAGCCTTACCTTAGGCTATGTATCTAATGAATGGTTCACTCCATAAAGCGGGACTAACTACACACCCTGGGAGCTATTGCCCCATTAGCCTGATGAGTCTAGTATGCAAAGCTATGGAGCTCATCATCATGGACCTGCTTAACAAAGATATAGGAAATCTTCAAACTCTTGACCCCGCACAGTTTGGCTTTGTCAAGGAGAGATCCTGCCTGCTGAACCTGGTTGACTTCTTCAAGGCAGTCACCAAGGCTGTGGATGAGGGTAAGGCAGTGCATACAGCCTACCTCAACCTGGCCAATGCCTTTGATATCATTCCCCACTCAGGTATCATTGATTAACTCACCAAACTACGCATCAATCCTTACATCACAAGGTGGGTTGCAATTTGGCTCACAGACAGGACACACAGAGTGAAATTTGTGGATTCAAAGTCAGACTGTCGATCAGTCATGAGTATAGTCCAGCAGGGCTCAGTCCTGGGTCCTCTCCTGTTTGGCATCTACTTCTCAGAAGTCCAGGTCAACACAGAAAGACTCTGGCTGACCAAGTTTTCTGATAACGGCAAGCTAGGAGTCATTATCAACTCCCCAAGTGCAGACATCCTACAAAAGGGCCTCTCTGAGACCAATGACTGGTGTTGGAACCATGGCCTGAATCTTAACATCAAAAAATGCATTATCACCCCCTTTGTAAAAAACTCAGTTCCCACAAATTACCACATTGATGGGAGCCCACTGAACACTGAAGAGATCTGGGCATTCAGGTCGACAGCCACCTCACCTTTGACCACCACATTGCCACTGTTGTCAGAAAGTCATTCTACATGGCACATCTTATAACCAAAGGTTTTGCATCTAGGAAGAAAGAGGTCATCATTTCTTTTTACTCATCTGTCATTAGACCAATCATCGAATATAAAACCCCATTTGGCATGTACCTGACCAGACACTTACAACAGCTGGACAGGCCACAAAAGTACCTCACAAAAAGGATCCTAGGCCTTAAACACATGTCCTACATGGACAGACTCAAGAAATTTCAGCTGTTCTCAGTCTCTTATCATCTACTTAGAGGTGATCTCTGCTTGACTTACAAAGCCATGTCTGACCCAGCCCTACTTGAAATGCTACACCTAAAGAAATCCCAATCCCACCGTACCACACACTCCAGAGATCACAGTCTCATTACCACAATTAACAGAACATACAGAAGGGACAGGTTCATCTCCCAAAGGCTGCCCATACCCTGGAATAAGCTTTCCCATTCATGTCAAGCAGAGCACCTCGGTGGCCCTCTTCAAGAGAAATCTTGACGAGTGGATGGGTAACAGAAAGTTCACCCCAGGGATCACTCTAGTTGCCCTACTGGATAGGGGCACTATGAACTAACATCTGGTGCCATGGTGCCTGGGCAATTTTCTTTGGGCTAGGCTTGTAAATGCTCCAGGGCCATTAGCATAGTACACACCTATGAACCTATGAACATAAGACAGTAAGCAGAATGACAGGCATCAGCTGCAGGCTGGCCAATGGGCATGCCAGTGCCAGTAAAAATGCATTGCACAATTGGCAGCACCTTTATAAGTGGTGTGAGTGAAGCACTACCCCTTTCACAGTATCTAGAGGACAATACCCAAAATGCATACTGGAACCTAATGTGACTACACAAGCATGCAGAACATTATGCATGCTGTAGCACACATCTACATGTTGTAATTACATAAGCATGTACTGTACACTGAGCACAACTTTCATTAGTTCTTTTCCCCCCATGCACTTGGTTATTAGAGCTGTGGGCAAGGCAGTATGTGCTTCTCTTTGTCCACAGGAAATGCACAAAAAGCCATATTTTCTGCAGCTAAATGTCACTTCAGTCATGTGTCCCCAACCAAATATACCACAGGGAAATATCTCACCGCCTAGGCGCCTGAACCCATTTTAATAATATATTTGTTTTGTTATATTGTGATTGTTGATAACAATTGAATTAAAAAAATTTAAAAAAGTGTTGAGGGATCTCACCAACATGATCAATGCTGTGGGTGGACACAACTATTCCAGGGAAGTTATGTTGCTCTGACATGATCATCCATGAAGCCCACAGATGCTGACACTATGAGAGGGAGATGACTTCCACCCCAAGATGAGATAACAACATTCCTGGTCTCCCTCCATAACACAAGATCTTCATATCGCTAGTGAGGTACTGAGGCAGGTATTCCAGGATGATGAGCTATGTACAACACTCAAAAACTCTGAAGCATATACAATTGTCATTAATAACTTTCAGTCACAAATCTTATCTTACTTTTATATTACTGTGACAACAGCAGGACTACACAATATACAACACAACTCCCCTGATGTGGATTCACATGGTAAGTGTTACAGCATGTTATATTATCTACACAATGGGTATATAACACTGTGGGTAACAAGTGTGATGTGTGTTTCAATTTCATTGGCCCATAAATATTGGAACAGTGGCACCACATGTCATGTTCTGTTAGTGCGAACCATAGCTGCTGTGTGTCAATGCCTCCCGTTATGACTCAGGAGTATACCCACGTTTTGTGTTCCATTTTAAAGAACAGGTTCTGCTTTATACCAGATGATTCATTCCTTGGCCAGGGAGTAAAGACCTAGTAAAGCAATCTATACGGTTGCTATATTTCAATATTGTTAAATACATTTGTGATCTTCATAACTAATGCAGTCTTGTTCACCTGCATAGAACAACTGTAATCAGGTCAACATCCTTGGCCATCCAGTATGTGTATATCTCATTTGCTGTTTTTTATACATCATATCAAATGTTACATGATGCCTTCAATGTGCTTACTACTGACTTGTGCACATTTTTCTTTTTTACATAACAGTGAGTTTTCAAACCTCAACACTGACAGAGGAGTCTCAGAGAAAGTCATGCCATGTAAGGGTTAGTGGTTGTTTTTCACATTGTGTGTCATATTTGCTTGATATGTGACAGACATGGCATGTCTCTGCTTTATAAGTCCCCTGTACCACACACAGGTATCCTGACCTGGTAAATCCATGTCACTATAATTATGCATTATAATTTGATAGTTGTCCAGTAGTGTCAGTCGTATATTGTCTCATTTCACTTCAGAGAATGTATATTACATGTGTCATATCTCTGTATTTGCAATACATCCACTACTTTCTTCCCATAGTAGCCCCAACACTGAACCTGAGGTGGGATGTGATGAGCCTCTCTCTGATATTGTTGATAATGGCACACTACATTGCGTTCATTGTCCAGGCTGGAAGTCGACAGTCATGTATGTCATGGTGTAGCCATTTAATGATGTAGGGACATCAGATGATAGACATGATGCTGAACATGACCTACTTTCCCATGTTGAGTGTGGCAATGATGGTGACAGACACCTCCCCATGATGGACTGATACTGTCCATCAGACTTCATGTGGGAGTATTTTATGTGCATGGACTTGTGTCAGAGGATGTCCACATACTATTACAGGCACATGAGTGTTCACAGCAATGCCATTGATTTGACTTGTTTGCACTTGTGTGTGCCTCAGATTATGTAGCACTCCAACTGCATGTGTTACATGAAAGTTAGGAGTGCAGACATGGAGAAGTCATGGCAGTATTTGCTGCACAGTATGACGGTGTGGTATCTGTTGTATGCTCTGTTGAAACCTTTGTATGGTGATTTTAGAGCAGTGTTCTAGTATGATACAGGTGTTACATGCCCTAACTGCCTAACTGTGTTGAGCAAGCTACCTCCAATGGGAAGAGGCAGACACTCTCTCACAAGACCCACACATGGCCCTCATACATTATTTTCTGTACTGCAATGTGCATACACATCTGCTGTTGGTCAATCTACTCTGAACACAGCTATCATGTCCAGACAGACACTTCACACTACTGCCCCAACCCACATAGTATCCCACACTGCTAGTATCACCACTTACAGCTCCTAGGTAAAGAACTATAGGCCAAGAGTTTCTAGATGTGCCAGGGACAGCCAGTAATGCAGTATGAACCAAAAGCATGGGTACCCTAGACTGAGTTAGAGAAACACTGACAGCCATTTTGTGGCCGTCAGTCTGACCCTGTGTCAATGATAACCACTGTTCTGACCACTGACTAATATATCAGTGCTTTCTCAAATGTCTGATGTCTCTAACTTTTTCTGATCATTTATATGAATTAAGTGGCTTCCTTGGAGTTGTATTATGTAGGACTTATTTGTAATTAGTATATGTTAGTTTTGATATTAACAACTGCAGTGCTGTATGTGACAATCTCCCTACTTCCAAGTTTGCATTTTTTGGTAGCTGACATATAGCAATCATTTCTCATGATCATCAGAATGTTACCTTATTATTCCAGCATTGCTTGCTACTTTTCACATTTTATTATTGTCTGTCATGCTTGTATGTGATTGTATGCCTCTGTATGCATAACAGTGTGACATATAGCATTTTACTTATGTACTGTACATGCCTCACCCTCAGCACTGCATGGACTTATGTCTACATGTTTCACATTGTTATCCTCTTGATGATACCTGGTTACATGCACATGCACACATATACACACACACCTATGTTGCTGTATCCCAATGATGCATGTTCCAATGGCTGATGTGTACTGCTTGTCATTGATGCTCTGCATGATTGAGCATATTCCTACATCTAAATGATTGATGTTGCAACAATAAGTGTGTTGACTTATGTTTGAAATACCATATCAGGCATGAAACATGAACCTTGTTTGTGACTTAGATACAGTATGTTTAATTTTGGTCAGTCCTTCACATGTTGTCTCGGTCTTGTTGTACACCCACTGCAATAAGGTTATGTTTGTGCTGAGCTATTCCCATACAATGCATGGGCCTAGATTTGTTATGGATCTGGCTGTTGTTCAGCTAACTTCACATGCTGCTGTTCTGTATAATGATATCATACCTGGATAAACACACATTTTGATAAGTATGCCTCAAGCATCCACACATATGCCAGTGTGGTCTTATCCAGTGCTGTACCTTGCAGAGAGTATACCTGTAGTGATGTTGCCTCTGTAGACATCCAGATGTGTTCATTGCTATGTCATGGGTATGTGTATATGGTATTATAAGTGAATCATGTGCTTATAATATGCATGATGTTCAATGTGGATGACTAATAGTCCGTTTCCATTAGTCATGTTCTGTGCTGCTATCATGAGGCAACATGGTATGATTATCAATCCTTTATCTGTGCCCTTTAGTACATGTGGTTTTTCATGATTCAAATGTGTGTGTCAGATGGAGTCATGTTGTATGAGCTTAGACATATAGTAACAGCCTCTGTCACCCACAACTATTTCTTCGCACTACTGTATCCTCCAGATCATCCACTGACAGCTATGACAGCTCTACTTCTGATATCTAGGGTCTTTGGGTTAGATCACTCACACCTGATGCTGGTAGGGCAATGCATTTTGATGTCATGTTGTGTAGCATGCACACACATGACATTGACCATCTGTGATTTCTTTTCTGGTGTTTATTGGAGTGCACTCCTAGACTGCAGTGACATCTAAATCTTGCTTTCAGTATGGCAAATGCATGCTAAGTTGTTTTTTATGTCACTGTGTATGCTCTGTTGTATGCATTCTTTGCAGGCATTGTGGGGGCTCTGTATGATTTCATAAGATAAGGCTCTAGTGGACAACCACAGTCATTTGTTTGTAGTAAGAATAAGACTCATTTTGTCCTCTTGTATAATGTGGGCATGTCTAGCTTCACATAATATCATAGCTGTGGGCCTGTACTGAGTAGGAACGTAGCCGGCATTTCAACAGGTTGCAAAACAGCTTTCAGTGCACTTTACCTCCAGATTGATACATCATGCACACTAACAGGGTGTGTTGCCATGATATTGGTAATGAGGCCACCTGCAGAGGACAATACCTGACAATTGAGCAATGGTCACCCCTTTCTATCGATGTACTTTTCAGCAACAGGTACTGCTGGGTTTTGATTGGAAAATGGGAGCAGTCAATTGCACTGAGGACATGGGGAAGTTGGCAAAAACATAGCACTGTCACTTGACATGTCTGCTGTTGGAAAGTGGATGCACTCATTCACTTTGGTGGATATTACTTTAGGAACTGTGTTAGAATATGATTGGTAGCTATCTGGGACACTTCTATATTATTGCCCATCTGCTGCTGGAATGTTCCAGATGCCATTATACCCAGACTCTGACATGGTTTACTTTCTATCACTACTGAGTTACCCCTCAGACTGTGAGCACGCATGTGGGATTCACCCATCCTGCACATTGCCTCTACCAGTATTATATCTAATCTTTATCTATCTATCTATCTATCTATCTATCTATCTATCTATCTATCTATCTATCTATCTATTATTTTATGATCAGAAAGATGGTTTACTGAAGCATAGTTTGTCTAATAGCACTCATTTGAAGATTGTCCTGTATTATGACTTGTACTTCCCAAGCCTCACATGATACATTAAATATAGCTTTCATTTTAAGTGATATTTGTGAGCACAAAAGATTGCTTAGAATATTACAGTAAGTAATAAGATTAAAGGTAAGGACAAATGACCTCCTATGAGTGCTTTCAGGAAGTTGCTGGTGAAGTGCTCTGTCACATTTTGTTTGAATTGGGGGCATCTGCTGTGTTTGGAATCAGGCATGTATATACAGAATCATAGTTATCCTATGCTGAATAGATAATTACTTGGTCCTTTTTTAATGTGCATTATTGTATCATGTCTGTGAAGATTGGATGAAGATAGGTGAAGGCTGCCAGCCTAGCCAGATAGCATTTTATAGATAATTCTGTCATCTGTAAATATTAATGTAAACAACAGGCTTGTTGTCTTAAATGGTAAAAATACTGTTACATGTGGAACTGAAAAAAATGTAACAGCAGTGCACTCTACTGACCAAGTAAACCATGTTGTGATCATTTGATTAAACACGGCTCCAGCCAGTCTAGATGAAGGAATTCTTGCTATTGTTTTAAGGCCAGAGTTAATGGCCAGAATTTGCATGCATAAATGTCCTTTGTTGCTCTGGTTTCGGCCCAGAGGTGAAGAATGTAAATGTAGCTTCTGTTAGTGTGAAGAATGATGTAATGTGAACCAGGAATGTGGTTTATAAACAGAGAGAATCAGAGAGCATTAAACATTTTTTTCTCTTGACCATCCATCTCATCAGCACTGCCTTTGCTCTATATCTAAGTTTATCTTAGACTTGTGTTTTCTCTTAGAAATAGCTTGAAACTAGAAATATTAGACTAAGTGTTTTTTTCTGTGATGTCAGAACTGTACTATTGAATTATTTTAAGTATTTCTCTGTGATCTCTGAATTCTTGACTAGCACTGTGTAGTAAAAAGTATTATCTTGTGTTTTGACTATTTGTTATTAAATATTGTTAAACCCTTTCAACTTTGACTGTTTTTGTAGAGATAATTTAAGCTCTTTAGAGTAATTGCATGCCTTTGTTAAAATTCTACAAAGCCACTCTAATAGCTTTAGCCCGGGGCTATACTACCAGTTGGATAATAATATTGCACAGTAATAATTGGACACCCTTTTAAGGGCCTTTGAGTAGCTGATAAATATTAGTGGTGTGGTGGCAGCTGGTACTACTGCATAGTCTGGGAAAAAAGGGCACAGCTGGAGAACCTGTGCCAGCCTTCCTCAGGAGTGTGGTTGTATAAACTTTTCTCAAAGTGTGTGCGTGTGTGCGTGTGTGCGTGTGTGTGTGTGTGTGTGTGTGTGTGTGTGTGTGTGTGTGTGTGTGTGTGAGCTACTTGGGCAGGGACACAAAGCACTGGTTGGACAGAGAGTGTACTGGAGGTTTTAGCGTGCACACTAGTCTGAGATCTGGACCCTAATGCTGTGCCAGTGGGGAGTCTCATTGGGGACCTGGAGAGCAAGGGAGTGACCAGCCCCGGACTGACTGTGATCTCTGTGTGCTCTTAAGGGGAAATTACACTTTATTGTGTGTATTTGTTATCCTTTCCTCCTATATGAGATGCCCCTCACTGGTGTTAGTGGTGAGGATTGAGGCTCCTTGATTGCTGGGCCATGGCATGAGCATCACAATGTCCACCACTGATCTGCTGTAATCTTCCATCAGCATGCTGTGCTGTCCACAACATTCTTTTGGAATGTTCCCCATAGGAAAGCCAAGTTCTCAAACAATTACTACAGATAGAACAACTCATATTGAAAATGAACACATGATGGTGTACCAGTGAAAGCACAATATAAAAGAGATGTGACTATGACATCATAGTGTGGGTGTGGTTAAAGAGGAAATCTGCGTGGGGAATTCAATAAAGCCTACACAGTCATTTTTTTTCTGTGTGCATGTTGCAGCACAATGCAAACACAGACGTGAACAGTTTTAGATTCAGTAAACTCTGTGTAGTGGTGAGCAATCATACACACTCACCCACAATTACGGAAACTTTTGTGGAATGGAAATTTCAGTATAAGTAATTGAAATTTATGCTAATGAAGTGAAACAACATGGCGGACAACTATCTATGGGTTTCCACCTATTGTTGCTTTGTGTTTAAGTAAGAACTATCTACTTTCTTCAACCTAGTTTGTTTGTATTTTAATGCCTAAGTACCCATGGCGTAACACAATAGCAGCCTACTGCCATCCATAGACACCCTTTACTCCCTCCCTGATTTAATAATTTTTAGCTGCCTGCATCTTACAAAATAGTTGTATCACTGTATGATTTTCACCACTAGGTGGCAGCAATTACCCACGTATAGATAACACTACCCCATATACCAGCCTATTTAGTTGTACCCCTAGCCCTTGTAGTACTATATATATTGCATATTTGGTTTTTACTTATCTCACCTCCCAAGACTGCTGTGTATTACACCACCCCAGAGAATTTCACTTACCTAGCATATAGCTGTTGAACTTTTCCATTTCCAAAGGGCCAACTCACTGATAGTCTCTCGTGGGACTCTCACTCCTCTCAGCTCTTCCCGCTCCGTTTGCCCATTGGGCTCACTCAGCTCCCCTACCCTGCCCCGAATTCTCACCCGCCCCCAGTGGTCATACCTTTATACTGCTAATAGTCACACCCCTACTTCTACAGCATATCACCATCCCTCAAGTCCCATATCCACTCCCACTCTCATACCACACCCTCCTACATACATCCATCTACTCTACTAATCCCTGACAAATTATGCAAGGCATACTACCACTACTACTACTAACTCTCACTACTCTAGCCTACACCACATCCATACATGCTATCATACCATCAAACACTACCTTCCATATAGCACATACCTACACACATATGCATACACAAACAAACATTATAATCTGCCCCACACTATTTAATAGTAGCTCATTATATTATATACACAAACCACACACCACATTATCTCCCCATAAAATAACAGCAGCTAGGCATCATACAGACCTAGCTCATGCCATCAAACTCAAGTTATTCCTCAAAAGATGGCTACTAATCTCAGGAGACATGCACCCAAACCCGGTCCAAGCTATGAAATTCTCTCCCTCAAACAGGAAACAGACCTACTTATTATTAACCTAAACTCAAGAAGTATAGCCAACAAACTACAGGACTTACACGCATTCATAGCCCACTACTCACCAGATATACTCACCATTACTGAAACCTGGCTAAAACCCACCACCCAAAATGAAGAAATTCTCCCCCCTGGTTATAACATTCTAAGGCAAGACAGAGATGACAAAAAGAGTGGCGGAGTTGCAATCTTATTTAAAATCACACTTAACCTCCAACCCCATTAAAACCCCACTTCCCATGTTTGGCAATTCCGAAACATTTGGCTCCATTATCTCCCTCAAAAACAAAAAAAGAATCAACAACCTCAGCAGTTATGTTCCTCCAGGAAATAACTCACCTATAATAGAGGATATGTTGCAATTGGCTACAATCAACCTGCCCTAAGAAACCATCCTGCTAGGTAACCTAAACCTAGACTGGCTAGCCTGCAATGTCAACAATCCCGCAAACCATATAAACTTATTTGGATTCTCACAATTAATCCAATAATCCACCAGAGTTGACAAAAGATCCAATAAACACTCCATTCTCGACTGGACTATGCCCCTTGGCTAAATAGGACAACAAAAGTACTACTAAAAGCCAGAGATAATGCCTAGAAGAACTGGAAAAAGAATAACACCAACCAAGATAAACAAATATATCAACAACTTTGGAACCAGGCCAAAAAACAAATAAAAATGGACAAACAAAACTACTTCCTAGGGATCCAAAATAAACATTCCAAAAACCACAAAAAGTTCTGGCAGGCTTTAAATTCCCTTCTAAAACCCGGCCAAACTACAACCCCAGCTCCCATCACCAACAATGATAATGACAGCATAGCTTCCCAGTTTAACCATCACTTCACAGACTCTATTCTATCATTATCTACCCAGCTATCCAACAATAACTCCATATTTACTCCAACTATAGATCACAATAGCATACCCCCTTTATCCTTTCACCCATACCAACCTCCACAGTAAAAAAAATACTCTCAAAACTAAAACTCACCCCTCTCACAGCAGATGGCCTACCCACTACTTTCCTAAAATTAGCTGCAGAATCCCTAGCCTACCCCATCTCACTTCTTATAAACTGCTCCATACAGGAAGCCTACATTCCCCAACTATGGAAAGTGTCATACCTAATACCCCTATACAAAGGAGGCAACTCCTATGGACTATCAAACTACCACCCCATTGCTATCCTATCCCTCCTTTCTAAACTCCTGGAGAGATGCATTCACACCCAGGTGATGCACTTCTTAATCTCACATAATCTCCTCTCCCTCACACAGCATGGCTTCCGCCCAAACAATAGTGCAACCCTTTTCTCCTTTACCAACCAGATTAATCAACTTAGAAACAACAACTTCGTATCAGCTATTTTCTTAGATCTATCTAAAGCATTTGACATAGTCTCACATAACCTACTTATAGACACTCTAACCGCCATCTCCTTTGCCCCCTCTGCTACTTCCTGGTTCAAAAACTATCTCTCTGATAGAAAACAGTCAGTAAAATGACAAGGAATACTATCACCACTTCTACCAACTACTGTAGGTGTTCCACAAGGATCAATACTAGGTCCTTTACTATTTACCGTTTTCGCCAACAAACTACATACCTCCACCCTACATGCATCACTTATACAGTACGCAGATGACTCAACCCTAATCTGCTCAGCCCCAACCATAACCACTCTTCATAAACGTACCCAAGAATCCTTCTGCTCCATAGAAAAATGGATTACTGATATCCACCTTATTCTAAACACCAAGAAGACCAAATTACTTATTTTCACCCCCAACAAATCTAAAACGGCACATCAATCTCTCCCTCCCCCATACTAAGCTACTCGGTGTTGAAATAGATCAGGATCTTAACTTCAATGTCCACATCTCTCAAACCATTAAAAAGGTACATAAAAAATTAGGAACTTTATACAAACACAAACAGTTCCTATCAGACCAAGCACAAATCACCCCAGCCCAAACCCACCTCTTGTCTACCCTACTATATGCATCACCAATACTAATTCACATCAGGAAAACAGACCTAGACAAACTACAATCATGTTACAATAAGATTGCAAAATTTACCAATAACTCCTCTTTTAGAAGTCATCACTGTCTTGCCTTAAAACACCTACAGTGGTTAGAACTCCCTCAGCTAATTAGGTATCACCAGCTTGTGCTCACCTTCAACATACTAAAGAATCCCCACAAAATGCCAGCCCTAAACCAACTACTAAACCAATACTCAGCAAACCATCCTATACGCTCATCAAACAAGACCCTGCTCTGTATAACCAAAGCCAACAATACTGCAGGGAAAGCCCCCTTCTCTCATACCATCACTAAGGAATGGAATAAGCTCCCCCAAAATATATCCTCAGCAACATCTATCTCATTGTTTAAAAAAATCACTCAAGCCACACCTCTTGCAGTCATGGCTCTGTCCTTGCATTACATAAATGCTTTCCTAATCTCCTCCATTTCTTCTATTCTCCTTTCTATCACTACTCACTATGCCTAATACTCAGTACTTCAGAAACTCCTAGAACAGGGCCTACTTTTAGCTACTTTTTGCTACTATATTGCATTCTGTGATATCCCTTTGATTGCATCAGAGAATGAGTGTATCTCTTGTTTTCTTTTCCTTCCCAAATAACCGACATCCAGGGTCCTCTTTGTATAATGTAAACCTGCCTGGAAAGATCTATTGTGTGAAATATTTTTGGTTGTATATATAACACTGTATAAAATTGTTGTTATATAGCTTTTCTCCCCCAGCCTCTGGTGTAAATGTACCTAGTTCCAGTCGGACATTCCCAGTAAACAAATGTAAAAATAAAAAAATAAATAAAAATAATAAAACCGCGGAGACTCTGTGCTGTGTTGGTAGTAAATGAGGAAAATTTCCATGTACAGGTGTCTACACAGAAGCAAGGACATGTAAAAGTTCAGAAATGTGGACAGAATTCCCCTGAAAAGATAACAACATACATATAATGGGCAATGTATTCATTGCTGATATCCAAAAACATCAGGAGGGTGTCAGATTATTGTAATTTTTAATTTTTTTCACCTCATGTTTGCACAGTGTGGCATCTGCCTCAAATGATTTTAACTATGATTACCAATAAAGTCATGTAAAAGAGGAGTATAATGTACTGTAACCATAGGTAAAGTAATGCCCTGCCTTGTGTCTGTGCTGCCATGCTGTTGACCAGCTTATATGGCTACTAACCATGTAGATTCCAGGCTGTCACCATTGTTATTATGCAAATGAGTGCAAAAATCAGTGGATTTGTTGAATCTCAAAAAGCAGGAACAATGTAGGGATGTTCACTTTGTGTAGGCTCCTACACTGTGTTTATGTTTCCCACAGATGTAGATGACATTGGAGGTATCAGGTCACTTTCCTTTTTTGTGTATTGCACATGTTTGCACAGTGCTCTGCTTGCCACAAATGGTTTTGGTAATGCATACCTTATCTGTGAGACTAGACCACCCAAGTATCAGACATGAGCTATAAATCCACAAATAGAAACCTGATCCATTCTATTGATATTGCTGAGCATAGCTGGGCATCTTGCAAACCTGGTAAGCGGGCCTGGCTATACTAACACCCTCAAGTTACAGAGCTTTGTGTAAGTACTCCTGTGGTGACAGGTGTTAAGTATTAGACTAAAGGACAGATGGTACTGGGCTCTAGTACAGGGCATGCAAGCTTTTCTTATACTGTTGTGACATTGCAGCTTACAAACATAAAGTGTAACTTGCAGTAAGTAGTATCAAGAGAGAAGTTAGAAAGTGAGGCTAGACATTACAGTTTCTGACTTCAGCTTCATTTGTATCTTAACAGCAAATGTGTTTTTCCCCCACCTGCCCCAAAAAAGGAGTGTCCACTTGTAACTGCCATAACAGTAACTCAGCTATGCTACCCCCAAACCCACAGTATATGCATGTCTGTGTTACAGTTATTATTGCCCATATTTTCAGGACAATTATATAGATTTGATTATACATTGTATGTGTTAGGTAACTGATGAACAACACACGCACACACACACACACACACACACACACATGTAAGACGGAAAGGTGAATATTTGTAACCATAATTATGACAGGTTGTGTGACTACTAACTTCTCTATGTCCAGATATAATACAGAGAAGATTTGTAACCATAATTATGACAGGTTGTGTGACTACTAACTTCTCTATGCCCAGATATAATACAGAGAAGTACTTGTACAATATACAGTGCATGGTTTGATAGCAGTGTACATTTTTATGCAGGTGGTTGTGTGGTAAATGATCCCAGTTTTGGCAAGCTGCTTCTGTGGCCAAAAGGACTAAGACAGCAATCTTGTTTGATGAAGTTGTATTGCTGCTGAGGATTCTAATCCGGATATAAGTATAGGTTTTGGAGGCGTAATAGCAATAGGTAGTGTGTTTTACAGACTGTGACGGTGTCCCATACTGTTATCAGCTTTGCCTTGTTTTAATTCCACATTTGCATGGTACGCTGCATGAATAAAACATGTATAAAACCTTTTTGATAAGGCTTAGCTGGTTTGTGTGAAGTGCAGCATTGCAGAAACAGTGAAAGAGGAAATAGGATTTATGTCAGACTGCCAACCAGAGACACTGCATACATTCAATTATTGCTGTTATTAATTGGGAAATCCTGGCCTGCACTAAATATAGGAGTGGGCTGTAGTCGCAGGTATATATTTGATAATAGTAAGCCACAGATGTAAGTAATGCGTCTCACATTTACACACTGCTTACTTATGAGCAAACAGGTAAACAGGCAAATGAGCATGCATGTACACTAAGTTAACCATAGCACAAATCCAATGCTTCTCACGCTATTGCATTATATACATACATATGTACTTAGTGCCCTATCATTCTCAAACCTCATGTGTCACCAAAGACTACAAGTGGAAACATTGCAAACTGAGGGTACAGTATAAGTATATGTACATATATTGACAATCCATCCATTTGTTTCACCATCAGCAATAACACCAACAATCACAACAATCCTAGGTCTCCTTGATTTATCCACACATATATAAACCACTGTACAATTTGTAATATCTAATGTTATGTGCTTCCTCGAGGATAGGAGCAATTGGTGGTGCTCACAGGCTTGCTCATCCAAATGCAACTATGCTCAGTAAGGGTATCATTGTTACACAGTTAGGCTATTAAACAGCATTTGTCTGTTAAGCTACTAGCCTCAGATGAGACTAAGAAGCAATGTGACTGTGCAGGCCTCCCAATATGTTGTTCAGCACATAGCTTGGCTATATCATCTAGAATAAGTTAACCTGCAGTCTTATAAAATTCAGCCTTGTGCTATGGAGTGTGTAATTACTGTGTTCTGTAGTCCCTGTACTTAGATAGCTAGGGGTTCTAATTTCACTTCAGATAAGTGTGTGTGTAAAAACAAAAGTGGAAGTGTGTATCCCAATCTGACTTCCCACATGGCATGGTTTTTGGTTGATTTGTTTGGCTGCACACACACATCCATTCCAAGCAGGACTCCTCTGAATACTGGTCACCCACATGTCCTGCTGATGTTATCTACTATAAGCTCATCTGCAGTCCTGTTAAAAATCAAACTTGTGCTGTAGCATGGTGCATGCATTAAGTATTGTGATTTGCAGTCAGTAAACCTAAATAGGTAGGGGTTATATCCTCATTGTAGTCAATATGGTGTGTGTATGTGTGTGTGTGTGTGTGTGTGTGTGTGTGTGTGTGTGTGTGTGTGTGTGTGTGTGTGTGTGTGTGTGTGTGTGTGTGTGTGTGTGTGTGTGTGTGTGTGTGTGCGTGTGTGTGCGTGTGTGTGTGTGTTTCCATAAAGAAGGGTGTAAGTGTGTATCCCACAATGACTTCCCAAATGGCATGGTTTTGCACTGTTTTGGTGTTTGCACAAACATCCAGTCAAAGCAGGCCTCCAAACCTTTGTTCCCTACATGGCCTGCTGATGTCATCTACTATAAGATCATCTGCAGTCTTATCAAATACAGACTTGTGTTGTAGTGGCTGCATTAAGTACTGTTGCTTGTAGTCCCTAAACTTAGATAGGTAGGGGTTTGATTCTTACTGCACTCAACCTGATGTGTGTATTCCTATAAGGGAGACTTGACATGTGTATCCCACACTGACTTCCCAAATGGCATCGTTTGGCATTGCTTTGGTGCTTGCACAAACATCCAGTCAAAGCAGGCTTCCAAACTCTTGTTCCCCACATGGCCGGCTGATGTAATCTACTATAAGATCACCTGCAGTCTTGCTAAACTCAGACTTATGTCATGGTACTTGTGTTAACTACTGTGATCTGTATTTTGTAAACATAGATAGGTATGGGTTCTATTCTCACTGCAGTCAATGTGGTGTGTGTGTGTGTCTCTCAGTAAAAAAAGGCTGGAAGTGTATATCCCAGATTAACTTCCCAAATGGCATGGCTTTGTATTGTTTAGTTCTTGCACAAACATTCAGTCAAAGCAGTTCTCCAAACTCTTGTCCCCCACATGGCCTACTGATGTCATCTAGTATAATATCACTTGCAGTCATGTTAAATTCAT